>NW_028318265.1:3300000-3441913 GCF_062004578.1 Staurois parvus
GGGGAACCCCACTGACAGCTGAAACATTACAGAATGTTTCACTACTAAAATACCACATGACTTAATAATATAACTTGTGGTATTTTAATAGCTGTGCATTATCTTACCACCTACTCAGATGCGGTAAGATACCGCTCAGTAAATTGTCCATGTTCGAAGTTCGCGGTCGAACTTTCGGTAGGTACGAATGTTTGACCACGAACCGAACAGGGGGGTGTTCGACCCATCAACCCCTGCTGAGACCTCTCATCCCATGACTTGCTACAAAGTTACAATGTTGCAGTCTGAATACCTTTTAATGATAAAAGGTGGAGCTTTTCTAAAGTTGATATTGTCAGTGAATATTATATGTCAGGAATTTGTTCATGTACAGTTACTGAAAGGTACAAAGCTAAACTCTAAGCAAAACAACTAAAAACAAAGATGAATGAATGAATATATATGTATATACTGTATATATATATATATATATATATTGATATATATATATATATATATATATATATATATATATATATATATATGGGGCGTTCAAGCCAAACCAGAACTTTTCATTTTGCAGAAATAAAAAGGGATGCTAGCGTGGCGGTACTACACGCAGTAGTAAGTGGCAAATGTGTCCTATTACTGATGGCGGCGCACACGACACGGGCCAGTCCAGAGACCATTAATAAGATAGAAGACAGCAGTGTTAGTGTGTGCATGGAACAGCGCGTGGTGATGAAGTTTCTTGTAAAACCCACTAATTTCTGCAGAAGACTTCAAGCACAGTACGGTGATGAAATACTCAGCCACAGTAAGACATCTGAATAGTGAAAACATTTTAAAGATGGCCGTACGTCCATCAGTGACAATCCCGGCCATGGTGGTTCCCAGCCCACAGCAGTCATTCCTGTGAACAATCAGTGTGTGGAATGCCTGATCCTGGATAACAGATGCATAACCTGTCGTGAAATTGCAGAAGAGACAAATCTTTCTGTGGTCAGAATTTCAGTACTGATGACATAGTGAAGCAGGCTGTCCTAGGATGGTTCAGGCATACTGGCAAAGCTTTCTATGCTTTCCATGCGTTAGTTAAATGCATATCAAGTGTATAAATGTAGCAGGGGAGTATGTTGAAAAATAAATAATTCAATTTCCACTCCTTGAAATTTGTTCTTTTATTATATAAACTCAAAAGTCCCAGTTTGACTTTAACACCCCTCACATATATATATGGGCTGTTTTACTAGGCAAAGGATTTATATTGCTGTCCATCCAGCCCTGAGACCTACACAGCTCATCAACACAGCACAGTCCTGTTTGGCAGGGCAGGAGACCTCTTTTATTCTCTGCTGCAGTTGGGTAAGGCAGGTCATACATTATTCATTTTTTTTCCTTCAACCACAGGTTCAAGGAAAGAAAATTGCTCGATTTCCCCATCAACACAGTGTTGTTGGGGGGAATCCCTCCCACAGCGTTATTGTCCTCTGCCAGCAGGGAGTGCAGGGAGGTTTCCCAGCTATCAGAAAAAAAAACAAGACAGGCTGGTTGTACTGAAGTTGATCGATAGACTTCAGCATAACCAGCCTGCCCATAGATAGATAAAAAATTTTGATCTGTCTATGCCTGGATTAACACTGAAAGGTCCCGACTGTGACTGCTCAGTGAACAGAGAAGCAGTACAGTGATGAGTTTATCTCTCTGCCTCACTGCACCTACAGCATGCTCTTTGCACTGCAGCACAACTGATTGGCTTCTTGTGCCTCTTCTTTCTCATCCAGTCTAAGCTCTGCTGCACAGGACTGCTGGTATCAGCTCAAATTCGGGTACTTACACTGCTTACATTAGAAAAATAAATTTAGTGATGTATCAGTGAATACAGAGCTAGCTACATTTATTTATGTCTTTTATATCTGCCTGAATTTCAGCATTAAGATGTATATAATGTACTGTATTGGCCACAGCTAGTAAGCAAATTCAGTTTTTTCAGTCAAATTCAGTACTTCAGTCACCTTGATTGTGGCTCTATGTGTCACCACTGGCGTAGCCATTTTCAATAGCCTGGCGCATCTGCGTATGTGCCGAAACTGTGGTCATGCATGCACAGAAAAATAGGTCCTGGACCTCCTTCACTATGCTGTCCTTGTGCAAGAAAACCCGCATGCAAGCAAGATCATTCAGCACCAAAAAATGAGAAAACACTTTTAAAAAATATCCAATTGTGAACAGAGATATTAACCAAAGGGGTCACACATCAATGCAAACTTTATGAATGCAAACATCCTTGAATCTTTAAATATACCTTACAATGTTTTAATGGGACTTTTAGGTATTCTGCTTATACAAAGACATGTAAATCTATAAAATGTCATTTATTAGAAACATGTTAAAATAACAAAGATAAAAATAAAAACAATACATCAGACCATAATAATAATCAGAGAATGTTGGGTATAATTCTATTCACTCACAACGTATTTCAAATAGACTGTATTTCTTCCTCAGGGAAATTAGAATCTTTAGGAGACCCAAGCAATCATGGTAAACAGATGGCCAACATCATTGCTGTACTGAAAGCCACCCAGCAAAGACTCCAGGTAAACTTCAAGGAGTGCCTCCCCCAGCAGGACTCAAGGCGCCTCTTCTTCTATATGAGTATTGCTAGGGATAGTACAAGATTTCATTGAAATGATGACCAACCCACACTTCAAATAATGTCCTGAGCCCAATGCATGGTTGGGACAATCAATAGAGAAGAAATTATTCAAAGCACCATCCAGCCCAAAGTCCAAAATGGAACCGGGATTGGACCACTTATTTGAAGTGTGAGCTGGTCATCCTTTCAGCTAAATACTGTACTATCCCGAGTAATACTAGTATGGAAGAAATGGCACCCTGAGTCTTGCTGAGGGAGGCACTCCTTGAAGTTTACCTGGAGGGTTTGCCGGGTGGCTTTTCAGCAGAGAAATTTTATTGGCCATATGTTTACCATGATCACTAGAGTCTCTCACAGATTCTCATTTCCCTGAGGAAGAAATACAGTCTATGCAAAACGTGTTGGGAGTGAATAGAATTGTACCCAACATGCTCTGATCATTATTATGGCCTTTTATATTATTTTATTTATGTTATTTTAATGTGTGTCTATTGAATTACATTGTATTGACTTACATAGGCAGAATGCCTGAAAAGTCCTATCTACCATAGTATTTAATTAAAAGAACAAAATATCCAGTTGTGGTAGAGGAACAGGGACCAGGTACAGTCACACTGTGTTTCACGGTGCAGGACTGCTCTAAGTGTCTATTTCAGTTGACTGTTCTGGGATTTAAGGACCAACTCCCTATTTTTGGTGAAGCTATCCTGTACCACTTCCCCCTACCCTCTCAATATTTCACACATGACAGAATTCCTACTATAAGAGCAGCTCAAGCCATAGCAATGAAAGGAGTAAGAGGTGCATGTATACAGAAGGATGAGACCCGGTGCTAGAAGTAACACCTAACCTCTGTCCTCTGCATACAGAACATGGCAGCTTGCAGAAGTTTTGCTCTGTATTTTGTTTTGTCGTAGTTTGAAAGTGTCACAGTGCCGCGTAACACAGCTCAATAACATTCTTATTTTGACAGATCTGCCATTTCCTCATCTCAAAGAATTTCTGGTTTAGAAAATAGTAACAGAATTCACAACGTAAACTTTGATAATCAGACTCCTGAGTCGATGGCGGTAGAATGTGGCAAAATCGTTAGAGGCAAAAAGCTGCAGAATAACCCAGAGACATTGAACGGCAAAAACGTGTCTCTCCGATGCGATCCCCTGTAGGAACATATTACTGACGTGACGAGAGAGATATGAATTGCTTCAGAATGGCACGCGTGATGTGCTCACAGCAAAACAACCTTTATTAATGCACCAGAGCTGGCAAAAAACGTAAACTTCTACTTTGGGGGAAATAAATGATTTTTTATAATGGTAATCTGAAGGAAAAAATCCCAGAAAATTATTTAGTCAAAAGAAAGATCACCCGTGCCATGCAAAAGCATAACTTAAATCAGCAAACTAAAAGAAACTTACATTACAACAAAGTTCAGGAACTTTACAGAACAAAATATGTTGTGTAGGAAAAAGTTTTGACAGTGACATTGAATATATACACAAATGACTTCCTCTGAGTCCTCATATTCAGTTTGAGTTCATTGTTCCCTAGAGATCACTGAAAGGTCAGCTTATCCATTCACTAGAAACTGGTGACATCGCTGAAAGTGCAGCCTGTTCATTCACTAGAAACTGGTGACATCACTGAAAGTGCAGCCTATCCATTCACTAAAAACTGGTGACATCGCTGAAAGTGCAGCCTGTGCATTCACTAGAAACTGGTGACATCGCTGAAAGTGCAGCCTATCCATTCACTAGAAACTGGTGACATCGCTGAACGTGCAGCCTGTCCATTCACTAGAAACTGGTGACATCGCTGAACATGCAGCCTATCCATTCACTAGAAACTGGTGACATCGCTGAACGTGCAGCCTATCCATTCACTAGAAACTGGTGACATCGCTGAACGTGCAGCCCATCCATTCACTAGAAACTGGTGACATCGCTGAAAGTGCAGCCCGTCCATTCACTAGAAACTGGTGACATCGCTGAAAGTGCAGCCTGTCCATTCACTAGAAACTGGTGACATCGCTGAAAGTGCAGCTTATCCATTCACTAGAAACTGGTGACATCGCTGAAAGTGCAGCCTATCCATTCACTAGAAACTGGTGACATCGCTGAAAGTGCAGCCTGTCCATTCACTCGAAACTGGTGACATCGCTGAAAGTGCAGCCTATCCATTCACTCGAAACTGGTGACATCGCTGAAAGTGCAGCCTGTCCATTCACTCGAAACTGGTGACATCGCTGAAAGTGCAGCCTATCCATTCACTCGAAACTGGTGACATCACTGAAAGTGCAGCCTATTCATTCACTCGAAACTGGTGACATCACTGAAAGTGCAGCCTGTCCATTCACTCAAAACTGCTGACATCGCTGAAAGTGCAGCCTATCCATTCACTAGAAACTGGTGACATCACTGAAAGTGCAGCCTATCCATTTACTAGAAACTGGTGACATCGCTGAAAGTGCAGCCTGTCCATTCACTCGAAACTGGTGACATCGCTGAAAGTGCAGCCTATCCATTCACTAGAAACTGGTGACATCACTGAACGTGCAGCCTATCCATTCACTAGAAACTGGTGACATCGCTGAAAGTGCAGCCTGTCCATTCACTAGAAACTGGTGACATCACTGAACGTGCAGCCTGTCCATTTACTAGAAACTGGTGACATCGCTGAAAGTGCAGCCTATCCATTCACTAAAAACTGGTGACATCACTGAAAGTGCAGCCTATCCATCTCTTAGAGAATGGTGACATCACTGAAAGTACAGCCTATCCATTCACTAGAAACAGGTGACATCACTGAAAGTGCAGCCTAACCATTCACTAGAAATGTGAAATCACTGAAAGTACAGCCTATCCATTCACTAGAAACTGGTGACATCACTGAAAGTGCAGCCTATCTATTCACTAGAAACTGGTGACATTGCTGAAAGTGCAGCCTATCCATTTTCTAGAGACTGGTGACATCACTGACAATACAGCATATCCATCGCCTAGAGAATAGTGACATCACTGAGTATGCAGCCTATCCATTTCCTAGAGACTAGTGACATCACTGACAATATACATACCCACACACAGACACACACTCTTATAAATAAATGGAAAGAAACATTTTAAAATATATAAAACATTGATGATGTCAGTAGGGTAAGTGGACTGTGTCAGTAGAGCAGTGGACAGTGTTAGTAGGGCTGAGGCTGATGTCAGTAGAGCACTGGACCATGTCAGTAGGGCAGTGGACAGTGTTAGTAGGGCTGAGGCTGATGTCAGTAGAGCACTGGACCATGTCAGTAGGGCAGTGGACAGCGTTAGTAGGGCTGAGGCTGATGTCAGTAGAACACTGGACCATGTCAGTAGGGCAGTGGACAGTGTTAGTAGGGCTGAGGCTGATGTCAGTAGAGCACTGGACCATGTCAGTAGGGCAGTGGACAGTGTTAGTAGGGCTGAGGCTGATGTCAGTAGAGCACTGGACCATGTCAGTAGGGCAGTGGACAGTCTCAGTAGTTTTTTAATATTTTATTTTTATTATTTATTAAATATTTTTTATTTTATTTTTATTTGGTATTTTTTTTACAGTTCTATAAAATTATTTTTTACAATATTATTATTATTTTTAATTTCATTAATTTTTTTAGAATGCCTGTTGACGGCCTTTGGTGAAATATCAGACGTCCAATGTCTCACTTTTGAGACAGAGAAAGGGACTGAGAACTCTCTGTTTCTAGCTCCCATTCCCTCAGCTGCACTAGACAGTGAGCGAATGTGAGTGGCTTCCCGTTCATTCACAAACTTAAGCATAGAAACACAGTTTACTATGCTTCAGTTATGAATAAACACAGGAGTGATTGGTGCTGATCAGTGTTCATTCAGAAAAGGAAGGGGCTGGCAAATGACATATTTCCGACCCCCTTCCCCTGCTCTGTATCCTCAGACGATCCCCCACAGCAGCTGGAGGGAAACAAGCTGAAGATA
Source organism: Staurois parvus (assembly GCF_062004578.1). Classification (NCBI taxonomy): domain Eukaryota; kingdom Metazoa; phylum Chordata; class Amphibia; order Anura; family Ranidae; genus Staurois; species Staurois parvus. Next base: position 3,306,619 of record NW_028318265.1, read on the forward strand.
TGCGGTATTGCTGTGGGGGGACGGGGGGCAGCAGGGGGAATCTGCACTGCAAGGGGTGATTAGGGTGTGCCTAGGCACATTTGGCACACCCAGTGCACACGCCTATGCTAGAGACTAGGGATCTCACTGAGAATACAGCCTGTCCATTCATCAGATATAGGTGACCGCTTAGAATGCAGTTTATCCATTCACTAGAGAGTGATGATCTTACTGAGAATGCAGCGTATCCATTCACTAGAGACCAGTGACATCATTGAGAAAAGCAGATAAAGGCATTGTCAGGGGATGGCTGTGATCTCTGTGAAAGGTAATAAAAGAACGCATTATTCAACATGAAAAATAGATCTGATGACAAGTCCGCTTTAAGAGACTGCGGCCTCTGTTTATTGACTCCAGAGGGTAAATGCAGGACGCCACCGGAACAAAAATCCTGTTTCTAATCTGAAGAGTAAGAAATGATTCATATTAACTTCTCAACAAGTTAAATGAGATATTATTAATGGAGTTTCTTTCTTTTAATTCATCGGATCAATTCTTGGCTCCCCCCGTTGTCAGCGGCTTTAATCTTGACAATTCCTTTACAAAATGTGAACATTAATCTCATTACGGGGACTTTGTTCGCCGTCGGGTCCTTGCCATCACTGGCTCCAGTGGAGTTTTCAGGCTGCTGCTCCTTTCAGAGGTCGAGAAGAGAATCGCAGAAATCATTACGACGCCCCTACGAGACAAAGTGAATGAAAAGTGCGCGTTTTACATAATGAGGGAGAAGAAGGACTGAGATGGAAAATCTGTTAGTTAACCTCCTGTAAAGCAGAAATGCACGGACGGCAAGAACCAGCGAGGAGAGGCAGCACCGTTCATGTCTGAAATTCTAACAACCACTTTTAATCAATCCATCTAACAAAGAGAAATAGTTTCCTTGTCGCTCGCCTCCCTCCAGGCCGACACGAGTAATCCTCACATAGATATTAATTACCATTCACAGCCATTATACCAACTTAAAGGGAAACTGCTGTCTACATTCAGGAGGTGCACGCCACATGCTTGTATTAAAAAAAATAAATGTAAGGATGTACCAATACAGAACTGCATTCATGTCTGCCTTTTATATTTGCCTGGAGTTCAGCTTTAAATGAAACCTGTAATGAGAGAAATTCTGGGCTGTTGCTGTTCTATTTAAATGCCGCTTTATGCATTGATATACCTTCTTAGATATAGAGGGACTGATTTACTAAAACTGGAGAGATCAAAATCTGGGCTGTGCATGGGAGCCATTCAGCTTCTAACTTCAACTTGTTCAATTAAACTTTGATAAAAAACTTGGAAGCTGATTTATTTCTTTGCAGAGCTACAACAGATTTTGCACTCTCCAGTTTTAGTAAATCAACCCCTCTCTGTCCAGACAGTATGGTCACTTGCTGACTTGACACCATTCACAGACAGCTTACTTCTTCAAAACACAGAGGTTGAATCCAATACAAATTGTCTTCAGCTAATTCCAGCACAGAGGATGTTTCCAGTCTTTTGAAGTGGAAGAAAACAATGGCTTTCCTGAGCCCTGTCACTGTTAATAACTGACTGAAGGAACATGGAAAAAGTGGGGAGGACAGAGGAAGATACCAAAATTACATTAGTAAACAAGTTGAAATGGTGCAAAACTGCCACTTGATGTCAACATACTACAAAACAATAACATCCTAATACAGTTCAATAAAAGGCAAAAAATACCTGAAAGTGGGTAAGAACAGTTGCTGACCTCTGTGTCATAAGCTGTCAAGCTTACATTTCACCTCCACGTTTTATGTGTCACTGACATGGAGTCACTGTGCTGGTATCTCTCGCTGCAGGCTCCCATCAGGTCTGTGATTCCAGAAGTAATGAAGCCAGAGGCAGTCAGCATTTTTTTTTAAAACAGGGTCAGCCATGGCAAACTCCATGTTTCTGCAGTTTCCTGTCAAAAGACTTGTACTGAGTTAGAAGAACAGTAAAGTACAGTCACTGTGTATTATTGTTGGGTAGGAAGCAGAAATGTGGTACATTTTTAAAGTATAACTAAAGACAAAACTTTTTTACATTTTGGACACGGTGGAGCGATATTAGAACACCTGTTATGTTTTTATTGCTGTCTGTGTCCCCATTAATCCTCCTGAGGATTTACCCCCCTTCCTGACCAGCCCATTATTTGTGATACGGCGCTGCGTTACTTTAACTGAAAATAATGCGGTCGTGCAATGCTGTACCCAAATAAAATGTATGTCCTTTTTTCCTCACGAATTGAGCTTTCTTTCCGTGATATTTGATCACCTCTGCGTTTTTTAAACAAAAAAAGAATGACAATTTTGAGAAAAAAAAACATTTTTTACTTTTTGCTATTAAGCATATCCAGTAAAAAAATTTAAAAATCAAATTTTGTCATAAATTTAGGTCAAAATGTATTCTGCTACATTTCTTTGCTAAAAACAAATCCCAAAACGTGTCAATTAATTGGTTTATGTGAAAGTTATATGGTGGTATAGATACTGGGATTTTTATTTTTTATACTAGTAATGGCAGCAATCAGCGACTTATAAAGGGACTGCAGCGGGCATTCTGACACTGGGTGGGAACTAACTGCCACTGACATCCCCAGTGACACTAATAAAAAGGACTGACACTGTACTAATGACATTGAGCAGGAAGGGGTTAACATCTAGGGCGATCAAAGGGTTAACTGTGTGCTGTTTTACTGTGTGCTATGTGGGTGTTTTACAGTGTAAGCTCCAGCGTGCAGGAGCTGATGGGAGAGATCTGTATTGTTTACATACAGACCTCTCCCCCGTCAGTGTTCTTCGGTGATCACAGGGTGTTGGCGGGGAATCTCGTGATCGACAGCTGCAGCCACCAATGGTGGCACGGGTAGGGAACACGTGCGCGCCCCCTACCCGGTAATACAAAATCACGTATATATACTGTACATGATTTTGCGCAGTCCTGCCGCCCTGTCGAAGTAATTCTGCTACAGGGCGGTCGGGAAGCGGTTAAGGAGATTCACCCTCTCTATTTGTCCTGTTTACCATTATCATTGGACTTGAAAATAAAAGAAAACCCAAATTTTGGGTTGTCCCCAGACAATAGGGGAAATTTACAAATGGGGACACTAGTTCCGGTGACTTGGGGAATTACATTAATTTGCAGGGATTTCCTCTCACGTCCTGTTTTGATTATGAGACATGACCAGGAGCAGACTGACCATTTAAGCACTCGTCCACTGCCCAAGGGCCCGGGGCCAGTAGGGGGCCCCATGAGATGCCCCTGGTACCTTTCATAGGCTTTTTTTGGGTGTGGTTTGAGTGTGGGCGAGGACACAGGGGCCCCATGATTTCCTATTGCCCGAGAGCCCCATGAGTTGTCAGTCCACCCCTGGACAGGACGTGAAGGTAAAACTCCCCTGGGACACAGATGGCGAAAAATAATCTGACTGGGGTTGTAACCCTCCCTTACTCTATCCAAAATGTAAAAAAAAATGCCTTTGGTTCTACTTTATTTGAAAGTGTATCTGTTTAATAAGGGAAAAAAATACTTGTTGATCCTGCCAGAAATCCAGTGAGTTCCTAACTTCCTGTATTAAACTGATAATGCTGCGCTGAAATCTCCCAAACAGTTAACAGCCTGCCCAGATATTTCTGTGGACTATATAACACCACCTCCCCCATGCTATGGAGAGTAGCGAGGGAGGTGTTCTGTAGTCTTGTATTGTCACCCTAGGACATAAAATGTGTTATTGCCAGAATGAACAGGTGACAATAAAGTAAAAAAAAGTCTGAAAAAGAAAACTAATGCAGCCACCACATCTAACAACAGCATATCTCACAGCAGTCACAGGTTGCACAGGACTGTCCTGCATGCCTGGATATTCATCTGTTCATCTGCTGTCCCATGTGCAGGGGTTATGTTCCACAACAGCTCTGCCTCTGTACACTGTGCCCAGCGCTCTGTCATATGCATTCACCAAAGGATTTGCCTATAAATGAACCAAAGTATGATTTGAACATTAATGAGTTAGCAGTAAGCTTTGAATGCACTTTACTGGCTCATTTATATGCAAATCACCCTGTGGCTCATTCATATGAAAAGTGAGTATAGCATTACCCCCTTAGGAGTTGCTAGAGATTTGGGTCCCCCTATAGTCCTGCACAGCCAGGCAACATGCATTTTCCATACAGACTTGCATCCAAGAGACAGTGACCAGTCTTTGAGCTTTGTTTTTTAGGATTTTATTAGGGGGATATAAACTTGGATGGGGTAAGGGGTGTATAGGATGCCCTTGAGGACAGCTGAACTGAAGACAACCTCTCTGGAACTACCTACAAGTCTATTTAGACAGCAAAAATTCTCTTCTGGAGAGCTAGCCAGTATTTCCTGTTGTACCACCCCTGACCCTAGATCAGGGGTGGGCAAACTTTTTGACTTGAGGGCCGCAATGGGTTCATATATTGGACCCAGGGGCCGGACCAAGAGTAGATGAATGATGTGTATGTGTCATCCATAGTAAGTATAGTAATATTCCCCCATAGTAAGCATAGTAATTAATCCCCCATATAGTAATTCATCCCCCATAGTAATTCATCCCCCATATAGTAATTCATCCCCCATAGTAATTCATCCCCCATATAGTAATTCATCCCCCATAGTAATCATCCCCCATATAGTAATTCATCCCCCATAGTAATTCATCCCCTATATAGTAATTCATCCCCCATAGTAATTCATCCCCCACATAGTAATTCATCCCCCATAGTAATTCATCCCCCATATAGTAATTCATCCCCCATAGTAATTCATCCCCCATATAGTAATTCATCCCCCATATAGTAATTCATCCCCCATAGTAATTCATCCCCCATATAGTAATTCATCCCCCATAGTAATTCATCCCCCATATAGTAATTCATCCCCCATAGTAATTCATCCCCCATATAGTAATTCATCCCCCATAGTAATTCATCCCCCATATAGTAATTCATCCCCCATAGTAATTCATCCCCCATAGTAATTCATCCCCCATATAGTAATTCATCCCCCATAGTAATTCATCCCCCATAGTAATTCATCCCCCATATAGTAATTCATCCCCCATAGTAATTCATCCCCCATATAGTAATTCATCCCCCATAGTAATTCATCCCCCATAGTAATTCATCCCCCATATAGTAATTCATCCCCCCTATAGTAATTCATCCCCCATATAGTAATTCATCCCCCCTATAGTAATTCATTCCCCATATTAATTCATCCCCCATATTAATTCATCCCTCATATAGTATTTCATCCCCCACAGTACTATTCCCCCCCAAGTAGTAAGCCAAGTCCCCCCTGTGTCAATTCAGGGCGGACTGTGAGAGGAGCCTAGCTCCCCTCACGTTCCTCACGCTGCCCCGCCTACACACATTCTGACAGCCGATGTTTGCCACGCTCCGCGGGCCGGATTAAGAGGTCCGCCGGGCCGTATACGGCCCGCGGGCCGTAGTTTGCCCATTGCTGCCCTAGATGAAGTTTTACTGGGTGAATCCCTGGGCAGGGTATACAGTGCCTGCCACTGCAGTGTGAAACAGTCCTGGGTAGCAGCTAATCCAGTTTTTCACTAGAGTGCTCCTTCCCCATACTAGCCCAGGGGTTCAGGTCTACTCACTCAGTCTTTCTTCTGTGCTGCTGGATCAGTGGCTGCTCTCAGGTCTTCTACTGGGCCACTCCTTCCCTGCTGCATAGGTGGTCCTCGTTCTGGGGGCAGTGAATTACCAAGCTTTCCTCCTTCCGAGATCCTCTGCCTCTAAGTGAGCCTCTCTTCATGTGGGCCCCCTCCCAGGCTCCTGCTCTTCACCCTCACTTCTCCATCTTCCACCTGAACTCTCCTGTGCTGAGCAGGCTCTGTCACTCTTAAGGGCTATCCTGACCCCATGCCAAGCCTCCTTTTGTTTATTGGTCAGGACTCCTCAAGAGTGCAGACCAGCCACTCCTCACTCCCTCCCACTGCTTCTAGAATTTTCTCCAAAACTCTAGAGCAGTGGTTCTCAACCTTTCTAATGCCGCGACCCCTTAATACAGTTCCTCATGTTGTGGTGACCCCCAACCATAAAATTATTTTCGTTGCTACTTCATAACTGTAATTTTGCAGTGGGAGGACTAGCGCCCCATCACTGATGTCAGTGGGATGAATAGTGTCCCATCGTTAGTATCAGTGGGAGGAATAGTGTCCCATCATTGGTGTCAGTGGGAGGAATAGTGTCCCATCATTGGTATCAGTGGGAGGAATAGTGTCCCATCATTGGTGTCAGTGGGAGGAATAGTGTCCCATCATTGGTGTCAGTGGGAGGAATAGTGCCCCATCATTGGTGTCAGTGGGAGGAATAGTGTTCCATCATTGGTGTCAGTGGGAGGAATAGTGCCCAATCATTGGCGTCAGTGGGAGGAATAGTACCCAATCATTGGCGTCAGTGGGAGGAATAGTGCCCAATCATTGGCGTCAGTGGGAGGAATAGTGTCCCATCATTGGTGTCAGTGGGAGGAATAGTGCCCCATCATTGGCGTCAGTGGGAGGAATAGTGTCCCATCATTGGTGTCAGTGGGAGGAATAGTGTCCCATCATTGGTGTCAGTGGGAGGAATAGTGTCCCATCATTGGTGTCAGTGGGAGGAATAGTGCCCCATCATTGGTGTCAGTGGGAGGAATAGTGCCCCATCATTGGTATCAGTGGGAGGAATAGTGCCCCATCATTGGTGTCAGTGGGAGGAATAGTGCCCCATCATTGGTGTCAGTGGGAGGAATAGTGCCCCATCATTGGTGTCAGTGGGAGGAATAGTGCCCCATCATTGGTGTCAGTGGGAGGAATAGTGCCCCATCATTGGTGTCAGTGGGAGGAATAGTGCCCCATCATTGGTGTCAGTGGGAGGAATAGTGCCCCATCATTGGTGTCAGTGGGAAGAATAGTGCCCCATCATTGGTGTCAGTGGGAGGAATAGTGCCCCATCATTGGTGTCAGTGGGAGGAATAGTGCCCCATCATTGGTGTCAGTGGGAGGAATAGTGCCCCATCATTGGTGTCAGTGGGAGGAAAAGTGCCCCATCATTAGTATCAGTGGGAGGAATAGTGCCCCATCATTGGTGTCAGTGGGAGGAATAGTGCCCCATCATTGGTGTCAGTGGGAGGAATAGTGCTCCCACATTGGTGTCAGTGGGAGGAATAGTGCTCCATCATTGGTGTCAGTGGGAGGAATAGTGCCCCATCATTGGTGTCAGTGGGAGGAATAGTGCCCCATCATTGGTATCAGTGGGAGGAATAGTGCCCCATCATTGGTGTCAGTGGGAAGAATAGTGCCCCATCATTGGCGTCAGTGGGAGGAATAGTGCCCCATCGTTGGTGTCAGTGGGAGGAATAGTGCCCCATTGTGGGTGTCAGTGGGAGGAATAGTGCCCCATTGTGGGTGTCAGTGGGAGGAATAGTGCCCCATCGTTGGTGTCAGTGGGGGGAGGAATAGTGCCCCATCGCTGGTGTCAGTGGGAGGAATAGTGCTCCATCATTGGTGTCAGTGGGAGGAATAGTGCTCCATCATTGGTGTCAGTGGGAGGAATAGTGCCCCATCATTAGTGTCAGTGGGAGGAATAGTGCCCCATCATTGGTGTCAGTGGGAGGAATAGTGCCCCATCATTGGTGTCAGTGGGAGGAATAGTGCCCCATCATTGGTATCAGTGGGAGGAATAGTGCCCCATCATTGGTGTCAGTGGGAAGAATAGTGCCCCATCATTGGCGTCAGTGGGAGGAATAGTGCCCCATCGTTGGTGTCAGTGGGAGGAATAGTGCCCCATTGTGGGTGTCAGTGGGAGGAATAGTGCCCCATTGTGGGTGTCAGTGGGAGGAATAGTGCCCCATCGTTGGTGTCAGTGGGGGGAGGAATAGTGCCCCATCGTTGGTGTCAGTGGGGGGAGGAATAGTGCCCCATCGTTGGTGTCAGTGGGGGGAGGAATAGTGCCCCATCGTTGGTGTCAGTGGGGGGAGGAATAGTGCCCCATCGTTGGTATTAGTGACACAAATGATGGGGCACTATCCCTTCCACTGACACCAATGATACTTACCTTGCTGACTCCTGCTCCAGCCTGGGCTCGCTCTCTCCCTCTCCCATCTACAGCCTGCATACCTGGCTGCAGCAGCAAAATTTGCACTTACCTGTCAGCTGTCTTCCTTCTCTGGCCTCTCTCTTCACTCGTTCCTGCAGCTCCCTCGATCTTCTTCGATCTCCGCGTGCTGCCGCTCGGCTCCTCCTCTCCAAGCTCCACCTTCTCGCCGGTGATTGGCCGCCTGTGTGCCTCTCCTGAGCTACAGTTCCGGTGGCCAATCAGCGGCGAGGAGGCGGTGACAGGGGCAGCATATCATCCCGCCCACACATCGCCGGAGACAGGAGCGGCGTCTCGGTTCCTAAGACCATCGGAAATATGTGTTTTCCGATGGTCTTAGGCGACCCCTGGGAAATGGTCGTTCGACCCCCAAAGGGGTCGCGACCCCCAGGTTGAGAACCGCTGCTCTAGAGCATGGGGAAGTCAAAGAGAGCCAGCCTGCAGAGCCTCTCAGCCCTGGGCTGAATTTAACCTCCCTCTGACTACTACACAGACTGTTGCTCAGCCTCTAAATAACAATTTGGAATCCAGCTCCCCCTAGATAAGTTCCTCCTCTGCTCCAGTCACAGGTGGTCTGAACTGGAGGAAGGAGGTCGGTTCTGGAGGAGGGGAAGGGGGTCTATACTGGGGTGGAGGGAAGGCGTCTGTACTGGTGGGGGAGGATTTGTACTGGTGGGGAGGGAGAAGGTCTGTATTGGAGGGTGGTCTGTACTTGTGTGGAGAAAGGGGAAGGCTGTACTGGTGGGGAGGGAGGGAGTCTGTACTGAGGGGATTTGTACTGATGGGGAGGGTAGGGGTACGTACTGAAGGAAGGGGGGATCTGTACTGGTGGGAAGAAGGGAGGTCTGTACTAAAGGGTGAGGGGTCATCTACTGGTGGGGATAGAGGGAAGTCTGTACAGGGGGGAAATTGAACTGCTGGGGAGGGAAGGGGTCTGTACTGAAGGGGGGGATCTGTACTGGTGGGAGGAGAGGGGGGTTCTCTACTGAGTACGCCATTTCTGGATCCACATGTTTTTTATATTAAATGAGATCAAATGTAAATTGAACATGTATGATGAAGGTCAGTTTGCAAGATTGTATTATGTTTGGAGTCAGGACCCGTTCACACTGATGCGATTAAAGACGAGGTATGCATTTTTCAAAACACGTTTAATGCGTTTTAATATGTTGCGTTAAAATTTAACATAAATCATATGCATTTTAGATGTGTTAAGCATGCATTTTCATCCCTGGTCACCTGAGAGAAAATTTAAATGTGCCTCAAAAAATGCTCCACTGTGTGTTTTGCAATGAAAGGTGCATTTTTCGTTCATTTTTTAAACAGATGTAGCATTCAGGACTTTTTAAAACACAGCACAGCGCAATTCTACTTACAAATCTAGATACATATAATATATAATAATAAATATAGATAGAAATCTACTTTGCATGCATGAAATGCCTTTGCAAACCCAAATATTACCTTGTAAAGCACATCATCACTGTATTGCACAGAGGGCAGCGCTGTGGGAGCAACCCAGTGAATCCCACCCACTACAGGCTGGCTGCAGAAAACTACAGGAGGGGAGGAGACAAGACCAGTCACCCTTCACAAGGAGAGAGAGAAGCAGTGACCGGTCTTTATTACAGGAAGCTCCTGCATAGAGGTGAAGTTTCACACTGGATTTCTGCACAGATCTGGAAGTAATATACAAAACACACCAAGATTCAAGGAAGAATACACATGACTCATGCAGTTAGTCAATTGTGTATTCTAAAGTTTAGCTTTAAGCCCATTGTGGTGTCCACACCGTCTCCTCTAAATGAGTAAATGTTAATACCACTGAATTTCCACTGCTGGTTACTTGGTAATGGCAGCCTAAATATAAGTAAATACAATTTTATTGTCTCCTAATGAAAGTCAAATGTAACTCACCCTCAATTAAATTAATATGACAATTACCTATTTAAGATAATCCCTCGGACTGCCCTGCTGCCCTTTTTGCTAGTGAAATTACTGTCCAACAAGGGACCCAAAAGACGATAGCTGCTAAATTTGGCCTCCAAATCACAGACAGACGGCATTCAGGTAAAATAAACAATGTCTGGGTGAGGTGAGGGGGCGCTTCCTTCGCCTCAAAGTGTGAAGGGTTTGTTATTCGTCATCTCACCATCCTGCGATCTCCAAGAAGGCAACACAATAGCGCCATTGTTGTCCCAGCCTTCATTAAGGGAAATTAAATGACTCTGAGTGAAACGTAATGCCCAGCCAATTGGTGTTTCACCTAAACACACAATCAAATACTTTGGGAACAGACAGAGGGCAAGGCATGCTTGGAGATGACAGCGCTCAGCAGAGTTGGCGAAGAGCCAGATGTGTCCCTTGTTGTTCTCTTCGTTTATATCTTCCAGATGACGGTTTGAACAATCACCAGAAAACACCCAATGTCACTCGTAGCGCCTATTTTATTCCTTAATCTAAGGTTTGCTGGTGACACAGCAACAGTCAGGGCTTGCTGCAACTCATGGCTCTGATTTTAAACTAAAACAGAAACAAAAGGATCTGAACATTGTGACTTTTTTTGTTTCAATGCAAATTTTTCTAAACTTAGTGTAAAATCGCATTTTTTTTTGTCCAGTTTGCAACGGGACAATACAATGAAATGTGACATATTCAGTTTCACTCATAGTCTCTTGTAGAAGCCCATGAGGAGCACAATTGGGAGAAAGAGACAGAGCAATGTCACCCTAATGGAAAAGAGCAAAAAAGGGGGCACTCTTCTTGTGCATTACCGTGATAGAAAAGAATTTACTGAGAATGACAAAAGTGTATACTCACAAACTAAGAGTCATAAATAAAAGCAAGGAAACAATGTGACAGTCCCAGCAAGTGGTGGTCTTGCGACAGGGTGTGGTAACGCGTTTCAGGAGATGAGCTCCCTTTCTTAGAGCTCAATGTTACCCTATAACTGAAAATGTCAAAACAAAAAAATTCCTTAAAATAATAACTGCAAATTTAAAAATATTGAAATGGAGTTTCTTTGAAGCAGATCTGTAACTAGCATAACCCCACTATAAGCTTTGCTCATCCTACCCCATCTAGAAAATTCCCCAATTAGTTAGTTAAAAAATGAAATGAATTCCCACAATTTTTACCAAAATCCACAGTCATATGACATACCGGGTCCCGATTCTTCTTTGGCCTGCACTGCAGAGTAGGAATGCCTATATTTGGGAACCTATGTCCATCATTGGTGATGGAGGCACTTCCCATTAGTATAAAGAAATGTCTATTCACGAAGATCCTCACAGGGTCCAAAAGATCGAAGGTGGTTGGCCTACAGGTGATGGCTGGCCTGTTGGCCGTGGCTGGCCAACACCCTCTGTTACAGGAAGAGGCACCGCAAAAGGTCATGTGATGACAGACTGGGGGTGAGTGGAAAATGATGCTAGAGGGTTTTGAGAAAAAAAAGACAGTGAAAACTGTTGGGGCCTTAATCAGGAAGTGGAAAGAACATCATTTCACCATAAACAGGCCACGACCAGGTCCTCCTCACAGGACTTCTGACAGAGGAGTGAAAAGAATTATCAGAAGAATTATTAGAAGAGCTTCAGAAAGACCTGGAATTAGTAGGTACAATTGTTTCAAAGTAAACAATAAGTAGTGCACTCAACTGCCATGGCCTGTATGCCCGCTCACCATGCAAGACTCCATTGCTGAAGAAAAAACATGTTGAAGTTCATTTAAAGTTTGCTGCACATTTAGACAAGCCTGTGAAATACTGGGAGAATATAGTCTGGTCAGATGGGACCAAAATTGAACTCTTTAGATGCCATAATACACACCATGTTTGCAGGTCAAATGGCACTGCACATCACCCCCAAAAACACCATACCAACAGTGAAGAATGGAGGTGGGAACACATGGTACTGGCAACCTTCATGTCATTGAAGGAAGGATGAATGGAAAAATGTAGACATTCTTGATGAAAATCTGCTGCCATCTACCAGGATGATGAAGATGAAATGAGGGTAGACATTTCAGCATGACAATGATCCCAAACATAAAGCCAAGGAAACTCTCAACTGGTTTCAAAGAAATAAAATAAAGCTGCTAGAATGGCTCAGCCAATCACCTGACTTGAATCTAACAGAAAATCTATGGAAAGAACTAAAGATCAGAGTTGATAGAAGAGGCCCACGTAACCTTCAAGATTTGAAGACAGTTTGTGTGGAAGAATGCACCGAAATCACACCTGAGCAACGCATGAGACTAGTTTCTCCATACAGAAGCTGTCATTACCAACAAAGGATTTTGTACAAAGTATTAAATACATTTATTAAATTTAAATTAAATAAAGTTAGCGTGTTCAATACTTTTTTTCTTTGTCATTCTATTTTATTACACATAACTTAATTTCTGAACTTATTTATTTTGGTTTCTTTGTATGTATGGATTGCATAGCAGGAGGCAGTTTGCCGAAGGACCAGAGGGCAGTACAATAAGGAGTGTCTGCAAGCTACAGTAAAGCATGGTGGAGGTTCCTTGCAAGTTTGGGTTTGCAATTCTGCAAATGGAGATTTGGTCAGGATTAATGGTGTCTTCAATCTTGAGAAATACAGGCAGAACTTTGAACAGGGACAATTTACTGAGCGGTATCTTACTGCATCAGAGTATGTGGTAAGATACCGCTCAGCTACTAAAATACCGCATTAGATATATTATTAAGTAATGTTTAGTAGTGAAACAATTTAGCAGTTGTAGTTTAATAGTGAAACAATCTTTAATGTTCCCCGCTGACAGCTGAATGCCAAAAGAATTCTCAGCATTGCCTGACAAATTAAAAATGAAAAAAAAAAATGCTATGGGGTCCCCCCCTTCCATCCATACCAAGCCCTTTGGGTCTTGTATGGATTTTGAGGGGAACCCCCATGCCCAAAATTTAAAAAAAAATGGTGTGGGGGTCTCCTCCAAAATCCATACCAAACCCTTACCCCAAAGCACCTTGTCCCCATGTTGATGGGGGCCTTCCCCACAACCCTGGCCAGAGGGAGTCTGCAAGCGGGGGGCTTATAGGAATCTGAAAGCCCCCTTTCACAAGTGGGTTCCCAGATCCCGCCCACTCCCTATTTGAATAAGTATGGGGTACATAGTACCGCTACCCATTCACAAAAAAAGTGTAGTAAAAAATGACAGGAGACAGTCTTTGACAAGTACTTTATTAAATACAAAAATAAAAAAGTGTCCCCCCGAAGCAGATCCAACGTCAATCATGAAGCCTGCCGGCCATCTGACAGCTGTACCACGATGACAGTTCATACTGACCCCCGAAATGCATTGGATACTTCTCAAATTATACCCCTGACTTTTAATGGAATATCTGGACCTCTTAACAGTGGTGTGGTGCTTCAATTTCACCTGTCCTTACAATTTCCTCCATAGAAAGACCTTTCTGAAATGACTTTGGCGTTATATTAGATGTCAAAAGAACTATGTGAAGTTTATTCAACAATTAAATGTTCAGAATTAGTGCTGGACCATTATATTAAATTTTTTCTGTTGAGGACAAGGAGAGTAACTCTACCATCTACTCCAAGGATCTTTTCATATTGGATTGATTTGTTTTTGGGATTTCTGTTACCATCTATGTTCCTTTAGGAAGATTACCCTTCACATCCTGTCATGGAGACAAAATCAGGAAGAGAGGAAATCTCTCTAATGTGTGGAGAAATTCTTTACAAAAGCGGAACTACACTGTGAGCACCACAAACCAAAAATGCCATTTCATTTCTTTTTAACCTCCCTAGCGGTCTGATTATGTCAATATTTCTGTGCTCAAAGCGGTACATTTTTTTGCATGGAAATATGTCGTTTTTTTTATTGTAGGCCTGTAATTTTTAGGAATAACTCACTGAAATCTGTCCGAACAAGAGTCTAGTAAAAATCCCGGGTATGTTAAAATTTTAAACACGAAATCATAAATTATAATATAATAAATAATCATAAAAAATAATAATATAATAATAATAAATTTATTTCAATAATATAATCAAACCAAAAACACTGAAATTTGAAATAGAACACCACGTTCGCACATCACTGAGCAAAGTCGCAAAATTGTTTTCAGTGTCTGATGATGAATTTCCCCACAAATCATTATCACTCAATTCTGCAAGTGGTTCTGATTTACTATTGTTGTTCTCTAGCTGATCTAAACCCGCTTTTGACCTAAAGGGACGCTTTTTGGACGCCATGGACGTTTCTCAGTTTCCAGGCAGAAAGAACGGTAAAAATGCAGGCAGGGCACAGGACAAAGCACTCGGGACAAAATGTATGTGAAATGGTTTGATACAGGAATGTTTTACTATGTGATTTTAGTGTATTTAGTGAATGTCACTTTTTGACATTTTTAAATTTCCCGCCGGTCCGTCCCCTGTATGTCCCGACGTCGCAGGGAACGGAACCCGAAAGACAGATGCCGGCATCTGCCGGAGGAGATGGCTGGGGACGCTGCAGGGGGGACATTGCAGAAGCGCAGGACAAGGTAAGTGAAGTAGAGATCCCGGAGCAACGCTGCAAGGTATTCCCGAGTGTAGCTCGGGGTTACCGCTTGTGGTACTGCCAGGGGGGTTAATATACAAAGTAAATTCACGTATCAATGCATGTCTCTATACTTTATTTTTCTAAAAAAATCATTTTGAAAACACCCCCTAGCATTTCTGGCCATGACCATCTTGAGTGAGGGCAGATGATTAATTTAGAATTTATTTCCTGGAATTCATTTTCCCTTAGCTCAGGCATGCAGGCAGAAGGGTGTGCTTAGCTGAGAAAACCCCTCTTCCCCTCCTGACGACTCCTGGGTTGTATGACATTATTTGCCTAGGCCAGGAAACCAGGTCATAATTACAGAAAAAAAAGTTTGAAACAAATAAATATAATAATATACTTTCCATCTACTTACGAATGCTACCAGCATAAGAATTACAAATAATAAATGCCGATTGAGAGAATGAAGGTCCGCTTTAAACACTTGTCACCAGAACATGTGTCTCCATTGGAAGATGATCTTTCTGTTCCTATTGCGGTGACAGCTCAGCATTTTGAATTTTCCTTCATTTTAAATTCTACTGACACCAGAACAAATACAGAAGATGAACATCCCCATCAGAGACACAGAGAGCACAAAAAAGCTAATAGGAGTTCAAATATGTATCTACTATTTCACCCCCAAAAATAAAAATGTTTTGGCTTTAGAAAAACTTTAAAGTACATCTAAATCCAAAACCAAAACTTTAACATATTGCAGCCAAGGATGGATTTACATCTCAGGAGCCTATTCTGCTCCCCCCCCCAAAAGAAAAAAAATGTATATGTGCAAAAGGGAATGCTGCAGACTTTGATGAAAAGGGGAACTTTGCGGACTGTGATGTAAAGGTGAACTCTAATGTAAAGGGGTCTCTGGTCACCAGAGCCCCCCCCCCCCTTACGCAAGAGTCCATAGACTTCCCCTTATATCTGAGTCCTCAGAGTTCTCCTTTGCATCAGAATCTGCAGGGTTCCCCCTTACAGTGCAGTCTGATGTAAATAGGAATTCTTATGTAAGGGGGACACTGTGGACAGTGATTCGAAGGGGAACTCTGATGTAAGGAGGTCTCTGGTCACCAAGCCCCTGATCCTTACATAATAGTCAGCAGCGTTCCGCTTTGGATCAGGATCTACAGTGTTCCCTCTTACAACTTAAGTTCCCCTTTACATCAGGGTCTGCAGAGGTCCCCTTGCACTATGGGGGGGAGCTCTGGTGACCACAGCCCCCTCACATCTTTGTGGAGGGGGTGATGTTGCATTGTGCACACAGTGACCTGTTCGGTGTGATCCCCCCTCTTCTTTGTGCAGGACAGCTGTGCTCCTCCACTGTGATCACTGACAGGGACCCACTGCCTTTGCCCTCTCCTCTCCGCCCAGAGATATCCTGACTGTTCCCAGCCCATACTCCTCTGCTCTCTTCCCTCCCCCAGTACCTACTGGAGAGGGGTTGGCTCCATTCACAGTGTCTGCAGCCCAACTCAGCCTGTCACACCTGCACCAGACAGCGGGCCGGCGCGATCACCTCTAAGGTGACCACACCCCCTCCTGAGTCCTGCCCAATCACTGCAAGCCTCGATAGAGCCGCTTGATCATCTTGCATCAAGGAGCCAGAGGAGTTAGGGGGAGGGATCTGTGTGCCTAAAGTTATGTCTGTCACCCACCCAACAGCATCTATTTTGGAGCCATTTGCACTAAGTTCACTGCAAGTAGCTCAGCTGTCCTGCATTTCTTGGACTCCTCGGGATGGCTGTCAAAAAAAAAAAAAGCACATACAGACAGGCGCCCCTCTAGAAGGGGGGCCTGTAGGCACATGCCTGCAGTGCCTATTGGGAAATCCAGCCCTGATTGCAGCTCACTTGTCCTTTGTGTGGTGTCTCTATTTGTTTTCCTTTTTGAAGCCTCTTTTTCTTTACTTTTACCTGGTAATCCTGCTAATAGCACACTTACTGTCCCTGAGTAGCTACGTCACTCCTCCACTGTATCTATGGAAGGAGCCATGGTTGTCACCCTAGGCTGCTCTCTTGATATGGAATACACACGTCTGTATCTTTTCATCTTTATTGCATGGGGGAGAGGGGGCAGGCAAGTGGAACTTTACAGTAGTGAGCAAGGAAGGAAGCTGCATTTCTGGCAAGATCAACAGGCAATTTCAACAGGCAGTTGATAGTGACTATAGCCAAAATTGTCAGGGATCCGACCTCAAAAATGTGTACTTTATTTGATATTGTGAAGTACACTTTAAAACCAGAGGAAGATATAAGCGCAAGCTATGACTTTCTTTCTCTGATGTGTAGTGGAATGAAAAACACTACAACTTGATTATTTGCAGTCATCTAGAAGTTATCATTTTGTTTCTGTCAGCATTTATCTTCGCAAACCTCCCTCCTCAGCATCACTCGCCACATCTGAGCTCGTGCGAGACAAATAAATCCGTATTTTGAAATAAAAGCCAGTTGATTTTTCTCGTACAGAAAACAAGAGGCGCTCTTCCCAGTGGAGGGTCGCGTAGGTGTCGGGAGGTCTTATTACTCAAAGGTTTCGCCAACATTTCCCTTTCTGATGTGGCGTTCCTCTGCGATGTCCTTTATCTGTTTACAAATGCCCGCAACAGGTTTCTGAAGGAGCCTGCTTGCAGCTGAGATTCTACAGAATAACAGAATGCGTCGTATTCAAATTTGTTTCTCCGCGAGTAATAAATAATGAATGCTTTTCTTTCTTTATTAGGCGTCTCAGAACGATAATAGGCGACTTTCTTCCTCTGCAATTTTCAGAGCCTTTTTTTCCCCTGTACGTAAGAAAACACGCTTTCTTCTGTCTCTGGATAAATGTTCGGCTGCTGAATTATCCCACAAACAAATATGGGAATTGTGTGAATTTTAATTTGTATAATTGAATTCTGGGCATTAAGGCGCCAATTACAAGTCACTCGGAAATGCGTCCGTGCTGACAATTATGCCGAGAGGGCTCGTTCCGACCCCTTGCTTGGGAATTACGGGTTTTGTGACTCCTTATTTAATTTTTCATTTTGGTAATTCGCTGTTTGCCTTCCATGGATCCTTTTTTTTGTGTGGATTTGAAAAATCGAGACATCAGAAATAATTTTTAAAATGAAGATTTCTCACATCCATTGTGGAAACTAATGCTGCGGTTGAACTGTTATTACAATGTCATGTTTTTAGAGTTTCTTTAAATTGACACTCGATTGGGATGATTAGACTAGCCTGCATCTGGCCAAATAATGGAAATATTTACAGCAATAGAAAATAATATTGTTTTCAAACACCCAGAAAGACTAAAGAAAAGACTTTTAATGGACTTGCCCAACTTTCATCCAATCAGATCACTGGAACAGTCACAGGAATGGTTCCAAACAGTTCAGGAAAGACGTGTGGAGCTTCCTGTATCCCCAGGAAAAAAAAGTATTTTCAGATTGGGCTCCCCTGGGTGCTGCCCATACATGTCAACATTTTTGAGGTAGGTATTATTTTACTGAACAAGTACCAGATACCAGTCAGTAAATATGAAGATAAACCCGGCCATAATTCATCTCCATCCAAGTGCAGGTAAATTCTTGTGCTACATCTTACCATGTACTGCCTCATTATCTCTACTGACCCCTTCACTGACATCACTTCCTGTGACATCACCATTACAGATGGCATTCCTTCCCTTGAAACTGTCATCACAAGTCACTTCCTGCAATGTCATAATCACTATGGCATCATTTCCTTTCTTTTACATTATCATTGCCAATCATTTCCTGTGAAGTCATAAACACTATTGACATCACTTCCTGTGACACCATCATCACCAGTCACTTTCTATGAAATGATACACTGCTGGCATCACTTCCTGTGAAACTTCCTATCATTTCCTGAAACATCATCACCACTATTTGCATCACTTCTACCCCTGACATCAAAACCTCTGACATCACCATCACTACTGGTACAACGTCCTGTGATATCAACTCAGTTGTCATGACATTTGCATAATTACATCATCAGTACCAATGGACTCAATCGACAGATCATAAACTGATAAACAGATGAAGATCAGTCTCCTCACGCATCATTAATTTACTGACAGACATATCAGTCTGGATGTCACACCACTTCCTCAAACTCAATCTATCCAAAACCAAGCTCATCATAATTCCTTCCCCTAGCCCCTTCCCCTGACTTCTCGGGCAAGATCGATGGCAAAACTATCATCCTGTCCCCGTATGCCAGGCTGCTAGGTGTAATCCTGGAGTCTGAACTATCCTTTCGGCCCAAAATCCAATCAATGTACAAATCTTGCTGCCTTAACCTATGCAGCATACGTCCCTTCCTAACCAATGCACTACAAAGCTCCTAATTAACTCCCTGCTTTTTTCTTGCCTCGACTACTCTCTTCTCCTTTTTCATTGCATTACCTTTATGTAGCACCCTGGGCATGAGTCAACTCAAATTTAAGTCAGGGCGCAAGGCTCTGCAGGTCAGTTCCTCGACACCTTCTCCTAATCTAGAGACTTGGTGAAGTCTCTAGAACCCAGTGGGTGAGGGTGAGGAGGGGCTGGCCTGCACACTTATGGGACTCTGGCTAATTCCCAAGCAGGAGGCTTGGCAAGGGGCCAGGGCAGCCTTTAAGTGTGACAGAGCCTGCTCAGCAGCAGGATAGTTTGGGTGGAAGATATATGAGAGGCTGAGATGCAGGAGTCTGGGGGGGGGGGCCCAGTGGGAAGGGGTCTACCTACATGCTGGGACCTGGAAGGGAGGATTGCTTAGCCTCACCTTCCTCAGAGAGAGGACCACCTGTGGAGACAGGGAAGGAGCCAGCTCAGTAGAAGGCCTGAAGGTAGCCAACAACCCAACAAGCTCACAGGAAGAGGACTGAGTGAGTAATCTCACACACCCTGGCCAGATAAGGGGAGAGGGCATTCTGGTGGGAAACCTGACTAGCTCCTTATCTGGGACTGTTTAACTTTAAAGTTACAGTATCTGGATCCCCTTGCCCAGGGATTCCCTCAGGCAGCTGGGTGAAGAAGAGGCTTCAGCTGGGGTCTGGGGTGGTACACCAGGAGAGGCTGGAGAGTTCTCCAAGAAGAGAAGTTTCTGTCTTTGGACTTGTACATATTTGTTAAGAAATTGTCCTCAGTTCCTTGGGCATCCCACACACCCCTCAACCCCATCCAAGTTTAATATCTTCTAATAAAACAACAAAACCAAACTCAAGGACTGTTTACTGCCTCCAGAATGCAAGTCTGTGGAAAATGTGTGTTGCCTGGCTGTGCAGGACTATAGGGGGACCCAAATCTTCAGAAACACCTAAGAGGGAAGTGCTACATTTACATAGGTTATCCCCTCTTCAGTCCATCAAGTAATGCCCGTAGAGAAAAAAGGAAAGGAAACTTAGCGCAGGGCAGGCATGACTAGGCCTAGAGTGGGAAGGAGAATAGAAAGGGTTAATGATGTGCCAGGGGGTGTGTGAAAAGTATAGCTGGGGGTGCTGGTTGGTGGAGAGAGAGCGTCGGTGGGCTCTGCTGCACCTTAGGGTGGGGTTTCCCGGGGGGGGGGAGGCATCATTCGGAGCTGGACGTGGTGAGATTCCCTCCCGCCCTCCCAGGTTATAGGGCGTATTGTGTTCCTCTCGGGGGAACAGGGGGTTATTTCGGTCTTGGGCGGTTGTTGGTCTTGGAGGCGGCTCTTATTTGGAAGGTAAACAACAATGGTGTGGGACCCATCCGTGGTATGGGATGCCCGGGGACATTCCCAGTTAACCAAGGTTTAACTGGAAGGTGGTGGTGCTGCACTGCGGACGGTATGGTTGTCTCCGAGCTGGTTGGTTGCGGCTGGAGGCCTAGTGTATATGGTTGTCCACAGGTGCATTTCGGATCATTTTGGGGTGCCTTCGAAGACCAACAACAATTCTGTGGGTTTCTGTTATAAGGAAAGTATGCAGGATGGCATACAGCGGGCTGTTCGTTTGTGGCGTGCCACGCCACAAACGAACAGCCCGCTGTATGCCATCCTGCAGATCCAGGGACCATAAATCCGTCCCAACCGCATTCAAATGCACCCCATCGCACCTGAGATACCGCCAAGTATCCACCTCCAACTCCAAGTGCCGGACCACCAACCCCCCATGTTGACTAAAGAAACGCCCCACCTCTCTGTTAACCTTGATCCGAGCCTTGTTGAGCCTCTCCACCGACCGCGCCCAACGCCAAGAGGTACGGGCGACAATGTCGGACCACACCACCACCATCCCCGGATAAGCCCGCCGCAACTGAAGAAAGTCCAGCTTGACATCTCGCACCAGCTCCCGCTCAGCGTGCCTGAAAAAACACCCCTGCCCCACTGGACGACGGGACAAAAATTCCTGAACCGTCCGCACTGGGCACACCAGCGAAGCCGGAAGAACGAAAAAACGCACCCGACCACCACGTCCCAATTGGTCCGTCTTAGACCGATGTACCAGCACCTCCACCCATTCACCGGAGCACCTGACCTCATCCACCAATAACCCCCCAAGAACCGATTTGGACGGACTAACGAGCTCCCCAATACGCAACGCCCCAAAAAAGGCCACCGCAAAAGCCGCCCGAAATAAGCACACCTCAAAGTCCGAAGAACACACAGACCACAAATGCACAAACAAAGACCCCAACAACCCAAAAGACACCGGACGACGAGAATCCTTACAGCGATGAGCGCTCCGGTAACCCCGGAGAGCCTGCCGAACCCAAAAATCTTCAGTGAAATCCCGACACCCTTGCAACTTAAAGAAGAATGCCAAACCCACCAGTCGGCGATCCACCGCAGCAGCCGACACCCCCCGCTCAAAATTCCGCGCCACAAAGTACAATACCGCCAAAACCACCTCCAGCCCCCAGGGATCAATCTCAACCCGCTGTAGCAGATCCAGCCACTCCCGCCAGACCCTAGAGTACGCAGACCAAGTCGCCTCACTCACCGAACGCCGGATCCAGCCCGCAAGGACTCCAAGGCAATCTCCCACAGCCCGTCGGGACAAGGAACCCCGTGTTGCACCACCGCCGGCGCCACCTCTCTGAATTTGTCCCACAGAAAGCGAGACAAAGCGTCAGCCACGGTGTTATCAACCCCAGGGAGATGCACCACATGGAGAAAAACATTCAGACGCAGACAACGCAACACTAAATGGCGAAGCAAGGCCACCACCGGTCGTGAAGAAGCTGAGACCCGATTGATGACCTGAACCACCCCCAAATTGTCACAGTGACAACGCACGTTTAGATTTAGAAAATTCTCTCCCCAAACCTCAACCGCCAACACCACCGGAAAAAGTTTCAACAACACCAAGTTGCGAAGAAAAACCCGCCTCCCGCCAGGAAGCAGGCCACGAGGCCGCACTCCATCGACCCTGGAAAAAGCTCTATAGCCCGCCGCCGCGTCCGTGAACCATTCCAAGTCAAAATTGCTAACAGGGCCAGACATCCAGAGAGCCCGCCCATTAAACGAATCCAAAAAGGTGTGCCACAAATGCAAGTCCTCCCGATGATCCCGAGTCAACCGAATAAAATGTAAAGGGGAGGTAATCCCCGCCGTCGCCGCCGCCAACCGGCAGCAGAACACCTGACCCATGGGCAGAATCCGACAAGCGAAGTTAAGTTTTGCCCAACAACGACCGTAAGGCCCGCAGCTGAATTTTTCGCTTGCCCCAGCACCCCACGGAGTTCCCCTTGTAGAGCCACCAGCTTAACCTCAGGCAAGCGGCACTCCATCGTGCTGGAATCCAAAACAATGCCCAAGAAAGTCATCACCGTAGCCGGGCCCACAGTCTTATCCACCGCCAGAGGAATCCCGAAACGTTCCGCAACGTATTGCAAAGTGGCCAGCAAAACTGCACATACTCCGGAATCTGGCGGACCCACGCAAAGAAAATCATCCAAATATTGGATGACCGAATTCACCCCTGAGACATCCCGCACCACCCACTCCACGAATGAACTGAACTTCTCAAACAAAGCGCAAGATATAGAACACCCCATAGGAAGGCACTTATCAACGTAAAAATAGCCCTGCCAATGACAACCCAAAAAACGAAAACTGTCCGGATGGACTGGCAACAGCCGAAACGCCGACTCAACGTCCGATTTCGCCATGAGCACACCGCGCCCATACCGACGGACCCAGAAAACAGCCGCATCAAAAGACGTGTAAGACACCGAACACGACTCCGAATCAATAGCATCATTCACCGACCCCCCCTTAGGGAAGGACAGGTGGGGAATTAACCTAAATGCATTCGACTCCTTCTCGGGCACAACTCCCAAGGGAGAAACAACCAAATCCAAAAACGGAGCGCAAGCAAACGGACCCCCCATGCGTCCCAACCCTACTTCCTTACGCAACTTAGCCGAAACCCCCTCCTCATGCCGCAAGGCCGACCGCAAATTCCGAGCTAAGGGAGGAATCAAAGTCAAAGTACACGGGATGCGAAAACCCTCCAAAAAACCCGCCGTCAGCAGCACTGCAGCTGCCCGATCAGGATACCTCTTTAAGGCCCCATCCTTTCCGCTCACACCGGAGTCGTCCCTCTTACCAGCATGCTTTCCGGGAAGGCCTGGACCCCGCTGGAAACAGCGCGAAAAGGGATGGGAGCCCCCGCACCCGGAACATTCGTGCCTAAAACGGCAAGACCCACCAAATCGACACGTCCCCTCTTGGAACTGCCAGCAGAACCCCTGACGCCTGGAGGCCGATTGTCCCGGGGAGAACGAACCGCCGACCCCGCTCTGAAAAAACCAACCAGGTGCCCTCGCCGGTGTCATGAGTCGCTTCCAGAGGCAAATGTCCTCATGATCCCAACGCAACGACTGGCGAACCGCCCTCCGCTGCCTAAACTGCTCATCGTACCGAAGCCACGCAGTACCCCCATAAACCCTGTGAGCCTCACCAATGGCATCAATGTAACAGAACAGTGCCGAGCAATGTTCAGGAGCCTTCTCCCCAATCACACTAGCCATGATCGCGAACGCCTGCAACCAATTTGCAAAGGTACGCGGGATAAAACGAAAATGCCGCTGCTCCGCTTCCACCCGCCTACTGTTGCTGTTGCCAGTCCATCCGGACAGTTTTCGTTTTTTGGGTTGTCATTGGCAGGGCTATTTTTACGTTGATAACCCGGGACCCTCAACCCGGGACCCTTCAAAAGGAAAACGCTCCAAAGTCAAGAGTGAGAATATATCAACGTACTCCCCACTCCAAATCTTCTCCCGTATCTCCGACTGTAAGTGCGCACCCAAAGGGCCCTCAAAACACACATACACTTCGCCCCTGGCCGAGTCCGCCAAGCCGATAGGCCCGGACACCCTCGAATCCGCACCCAACACCGCGGAGGGGGCCGCAGAACCCCGATCACCTGTCATGGCCGGAACAACCCCTAGCCCAGACCCTGGAGGAGAAGAGACCCCCGGACGCCGCACGTCCCCGCTGTCCTGTACAAGAACCCCGAAACCTTCCCCACCATCCAGCGGGAGCCACGCAGAAGCAGGCCCAGGCGCCCCACCACCGCCCCACTCAAGACGCCGCAACAGGTCCCGCAAACCGGAAATCACATCACCGAGACCCCCACCCATACCCGACGGGGGAACGCCGACCGTAGCGGCCCTACCACCCCCCAGCAGGTCCCGTAACGCAGAAGAAAAAGAGATAGACCCCAGAACAGGTAACTCACCAGTCTGCCCAGGAGATGCCCCTTCAGCCGCGCGCTCACGATCCACCGTTGTAGAGCGGCCAGCCGTCGCCCCCGCATCGGGTTCCGACAGCTCGCCCTCCGACCTCTCGTCCTCCGCACGCTGTTCAAATGGCCTCCCGGTCCCAGGAGCCACGGGTCCTGCTGGTCTGTGCCGCTCACGACTCCGCCTCCCAGCACCAGACACGCTCACCGCCGTCCCTGGGCTCCGACCTGCAGCACTTCCAGCTGCCCTCCGCCCAGCTCCAGATTCCTCCCGGCTTCCCCGCCAGCAGAGGCAAGGGAGCGCCCTGCAAGCGGAGCCGGAGGGGCCCGAGCGGGGCTCCCATGGTGGCGCTGAGCTCTGGGAGGGGGGGGGGGAGCCCGGGCTAAAGCGCTCCGGAAGCCTAGACCTCTGAGCACGTGGGCACTCCCGCCCCCCTGCTGCAGGTGATGAGCCCGGATCCTGCAAGAGATCCGAGACACGGCTCTGCAGCCAGTCCATCCCCCTGTCTTCCGCTGCCCCCCGCAGCTGAGCCAAAAGGCCGTCCATGGCAGGGCTAAAGGTGGCCTGAAGCAAGGTGTGCTAAACGGACACCAAGCTCACACTCTTGCCGTCCAGCTAACTGACGCCCCCTCACAGAACCTCCCATCCTACGGTGCAGCAAAACCCCACCTACACCAACCTCTACCAATCAGCTACCCCCCACTAACAATAACAAATCCCCCTGGGCTACCTTAACCCTTTCTGCTCTTCCTTCTCCCACTCTGGGCCTAGTCATGTATGCCCTGCGCTATTTCTTCTTTATTTCGCTACGGGCATTTCTTTTCAGCTCTCCTGTGGGAAGTCCATTTACAGTTGTACTGAATGCAGGTAAACTACTGGATGTTTTGTCAAGGTGCTGGAATGGAGAAGTGTGAATGGGCCCTTAAAGTGGTTGTAAACCTCAGACATGAAATATGGAAAACGCATATCTCTCTATAGTGTGTACTTGTCTCAATAAGGAGTACTAAGTGTCATTTCTGTCTGCTTCCTCATTGCTCTACTATCAGCATGGATCACTTCTGACAAGCTTTCCTGACACCAAGAGAAAAGAGATGACAGGGGAGGGACCTCAAGCAGATTGACAGCCTCAGCTTTGTTCCTGTGAGCTGTGTGGAGGGGGTGATCCTCTTCCCTCCAATCAGCTCTCAGAGCTCTCCTCTCTGAACTCAGCAAGTGTAACTTCAGCTCTCCACCCCCTTTGTTCTGAACTCCTAGACAAGCTTTATTATTTCAGCACTTTGAACAGATGGTAAACTTATGCTGGAGGATTTATTTAATCTCTGTGTATCATATGAGGCCAGTCACTTCACTGGGCAAATGTAAGGGTTTACAATCACTTTAAGGCCTCATGCACACAGCCATACAGGGGCCATAGAGCATGTAGAGCCTACATAAACACATTCCCAGGACCCCTGCCGGCATGTACAGCCAGCCATTCAGTTGTGGCTGTGCGTGGTAGTGCACTGGAGGCTGAGTAAACTACCCACATGCACACTGCTGTATGATCTGAACGCAGATAGTGTGCTTTTGGAGCATATGTCAGTGTTCATGTGGGTGCTTTACATACCCCTGGTGCAAAAACGCATATAGTACCCTCTTTTCATGCATTTCAGTGGGTCCCAGGAATGTCATTACGCAGGCTCAGTATACTGTCCGGCCCCTGTACGTCCGTGTGCATGAAGCCTAACATTGCCACTTTGTTTTAAGCATCTATAAACATTGATGAGATAGAGAGGTGACATTGGTACTTTTTTCTACTTTGCTTTATTCATCATTATATGAAAGAGATGAACTTCCATTTGCATGAGCAACCTGATAAATAAAAAATAATAATTTTCAAGAAACTTTTCTTCCTATATAACCATTTCAGCTCTGAAAGATTTTACCCCCTTCATGACTAGGCCATTTTTTGCAGTTTGTCACTGCGCTATTTTAACTAGTGATTGAGCGGTCATGCAATGCTGTACGCAAACAGAATTTATATAATTTTTACACACAAACAAAGCTTTCTTTTGATGGTATTTTTTAACCACTGGGTTTTAAATGTTTTGTGATATAAACAAAAAAAGACCCCAAATTTTCTATGTTCTACTATAAAACATATCCAATAAATAAATTTAAAAAATCTAATTTCTTCATACATTTTGGCCAAATATATTCTGCTACATGTCTTTGGTATAAAAAACATCTCAATAAGTGTCTATTGATTGGTTTGTGTGAAAGTTATAGGGCCTACAAACTATAGTATAGATACTAGAATATGTATTTATTTAATTTTTTTGATGGCACTCAGCGACTTATAGTGGAACTCCAATAATGCGACAGGCAATCTGACACTAACTGATGCTGGGGGGAACTGACTGACTGCTACTGACATCTTCAGTGACACTAATGCAGTGATCAGTGCTAATAATATTGTCAGAAGATCAGCTGCAAAAGAAAGGGCACATCTGCCAATACTCAGCATGGCCACGCTAAATTGAGCAGATGTTGTGTGCGGGTGCTTGGACACATGCCCTTGTGAATGTGCGGCGTGTGCATCGAGCACGCAGATTCACCATGGCACACCCGAAGCGTAACAGTTTCTGGCACCCAGTAGCCTATTTAAAGTCAGCACTCTGGAGTACAAGTTGCTGGATGTTCGTCTGTGCCCTGTTCCCTTGTGCTTCTGTGATTGCTTTGCTTCTGGATTCCCGTTGCTGACTTGGCTTGCCCCTGGACTTGTCTTGGCTCTTATCCTGGCTCTGACTCTGGCTTGTTATACGGACTCTGCTTCTCCCTACCTCCTTGCTTGACCCCAGCCTGTTATATGGAACAGGGGCAGACTGACCATTTGGAAACTGGGGCACTGCCCGAGGTCCCGGGGTCAGTAGGGGGCCCCATGAGATGCCCCTGGTACCTTTTTTACAGGTTTTTTTTAGTTTGGGCAAGGACACAGGGACCCCATAATCCCTTATTGCCCGGGGGCTCCATGAGTTGTCAGTCCGCCCCTGATATGGACTTCGCTTACTGCCTGTCTCCTGTGTAAAACCTCGGCTAGATCTGTGACCCTGCACACTTCTACTCCTGACTGATCTTCTGTGCTTGATTCCTGGCTCTGCCTCCTGTTATGCTCTCCTGTTACAATCCACCCAAGCATCTGGAGTTCTGCCTGTGCTGTTGGTACCCCGGGACAAGCAAGACTGCACCTGCCCGTCTGGAGTGTCTTCCTCCCTGCTGACACCAATGCAAGGTCAAGTCCATTCCAAGTGCCTCCTCCACTCTGCTCATCAGGCTACTCCATAACAGGCAGCCCGTGCTTCTTTGAGCGCAGCAGTCCCTGTTCCCACTCTCAGGGGTGCACTGCACTCAGCCGCAAGGGGAGCCCTCTTGTCACTTCGGCCTCCGACTAGGTACGTGACAAATATACATTGACACTAGCTTAGAAGGGGTAAACATCAAAAGAAATTATACAGAGCAAAGCACATGTGAACAAGTCCTTAATTTTGTAAAAATATGTTTTAGAATTTAGATTTGTTTCCATATTTTTTTATATATATTTTTTATTTTTATAAATATTTATTTATTTTTACATGTTTTTAACTGCCTTGTTGGGGGGCTTTGGTGAAATATCAGGGGTCTAAACAGACCCCTGGTGTCTCACATTTAAAATTGAGCCTCAGCTGTGCAGGGGAATGAATAGGAAGTGCTTACAGGCTTCCTATTCATTTACAAACTGAAGCATAGTAAACACAGCATATGATGCTTCTCTGCTTCTAAGCTTTTGCTTCTCAGATCGCTCACTGTGTTTATTCAGAAAAGGAAGGCACCAGTAAATTACATATTTACCCCCCTGAAGCACAACTCCAAGAAGGCAGAGGAGGAGAAGCAGCACTGCAGGGGGATGGAACAAGAGGATCGGTGTTTTAATAAGGCAGTAAAGCCAGTCCTCCTACTCAGCAGGTGCCCAGGCCCCCCGTTTGAACTGAAAGGACCTGGTACAGTAGGGCCAGATGTACTGCCTCATCAGTGACCCTGGCACATAGGGTGATTAGGTGTGCCCAGTCACATTTGGCACACCCCCTGCACACGCCTTTGCATGGAGAATGTTTTTTTTTCACCAATTGTCTAAGGGGTTGGGGGGGGGGGGGTAGGCAGAGGTATGGAAGTGCTAATAATTGGTGATTTTCCTGCTGATTAATTTATTTTTTATAAACATTAATATTTGAACTTTTTTGTTTTTATTAATTGTGCTCCTTCATTTTTTAGTGTCACATTTTTTAAAACACAAAATTAAAAAAAAAAGCCTTATCTCAAGTATGAATGGCTTTCAATGATCTGTGCCAGAATAATTTTAAATGGAATAAATGATTTTGTTACTTTTTTTAATAGTTTTGTTGCTTTTTTTGTCCATGGATTCGAAATCATTTTATCAAGACAATATCACCAAAATAAAGCCTTGGTAGACCCAAATACAAATTTGAAAAATGCCTTTCAGCGCTAGTTAAAAACATCTTAGATCGCCGCTCGTTCCATTTGTACTAATTGCATATGAGATCTGTAGTGACGCTGCCTGCAGTTTCCATTGCAGAAGTGCAAAGAGGATGCTAAAAGACGATAATTCTACAGACAGACAGCTGGGAGTGGTGTGCGCAGATCCGCGTGATGAATGTTCGCCGATGGATGATTGGGTGGTGTGCAGTGTTCACGCAGAGAGAATGCAATATGCAAGTTATTCATATATAACGCAATGTTTTCAGGCTGGTTAGAAATAAACTCCCAATATATGTAAAATGTGTATGAGCATAAATCTGTCAGTATAGAGGGGCGGTGGAGCGTTCCATTACTGGCGATGGTGTAATGCCAGGACCCTGCGCTA
Organism: Staurois parvus; assembly: GCF_062004578.1. NCBI lineage: Eukaryota > Metazoa > Chordata > Amphibia > Anura > Ranidae > Staurois > Staurois parvus. The sequence goes on from NW_028318265.1 coordinate 3,335,933, forward strand.
TTGATTGCCAAGTTCAGACCGCTGCTGCCAGCTTTATAGCTGCTATAAATTAGAAACCTTTTAAATCATTCTATCCCGGTGTCTTCTGTTGTCCTCAACACAGTGATTAATGGAGGCACGTCATAAGATAGACAGCCGAATTTTAACTGCCCATAAAATAATGGTAAAATTACAAAATATAAAAATACATATAAATAAATATTGACTCTTTTCCTTCCCCTAACGAACTCTCCTCTCCTGAAATACTCTGCTCTGCTGGAGGACTCTGCTCGTTCCTCTAATTTTTCTCTCCTGAAATACTTGGCAATGCTGGAGGACTCTACTCCCTCCCCCATCTAGCTCTTCTCTCCTGAATTACTCTCCTCTCCTGAAGGACTCTGCTTCTTGCTCTATTTAACTCTCCTGAAATAGTCTGCACTGCTGGTGGACTCTGCTTCTTCTTGCTCTGTGAATTGTGTCACCAGGACAGAAAATAAAAGGAACTCACCCAGAGGGGTCATAGTCATGGGTAAAAACCTTAGAGGCCTCATGCTCCTCCACTTGAGTTGGGTTTAATATGAGCTTTAAAATTATCTGTAATGAAGTTTAAGACCTCATTTATATGGGTGTTTACATTTATGCTCAACATAGGCTGGATTTTTTTCTGCTAGAACTCTTCCATTACATATGTTTTTCTACACACAGCCTATTTTAAAAGGAACTTCAGTAGTATTTAGTGTACTTAGAGTGCAGTGGTCAGGAGTATGTCATATACAGCCCAGTGTACAGAGTGCAGTAGTCAGAAATATGAAATGTACAACATTGGGTCTATAGCTGTGCATAAGGCGCAGAATGTAGTGGCCAGGAATACATAATGCAGAGAGTGCAGGACTCAAGAGTGTATATCTCACAGTGTGCAGGGGTCAGAAATGCACAATGCACAGAGTACAGAAGTGTGTAATGCAGAGAGGGCAGGGGTCAGGAGTGGATAATGCAGATAGTTCACAGGTGCAAAACATACAGGCCACTGTACAGAGCATAGACATAATTTACCTCCCCTTCCCAGTACTAACCCCCAGCCCATATACCCCACAGTACAGATCTTCTCTTAAGCCCTAAAGCCCCCCCAAACATTTGGTGGGTGGTCATAACACACCCACAATGTCAGAACCTGATGCAGATATATCACTCCCACCCTTCTAAATATGCCACTAGTGCCCTACCTGTTGTTTTGCCTCTGGTTGGTTTGGTGCTTGCACTGGATCACCTTGTCTTGGCCTTGCGACCCAACTGCAAACATTTGAGAACATTATTAATACTAATAATTGTTCACTGAATAGCAGAAACAGAAAAAACAGTAATCTGTCCCAAGCACATCTACATTATAATGTCTTGATGTCAAGACTATGTCAGAATATGGTAGTGGACCTAACTAGAATTGAGGTTTCAAATCCCTGGTTAGTTGGCACTCCTGATGTTGGGAATAGTGTGGTAAAAAGAGGGAAGGTAAGTACGTCATTGGTGTCATCGGGTAGGCAATGTCCTTCTTTTGACGTTTCATTGATAAACCTGCTACATTTCCAGAGAGCTCAATGATGATACCTGATCTCCCAAGTTCCATACCCTCTTGTCTCAACAAGAAGCTCAGCTTTTGTCTTTCCTTTTAACGGAAATCCAATTGCTGCTCTTTTCAGCTGCATTTAATAAGGACTTAAAATGTTTGTTGAAGGAAGCATCTCTTCACTCCCCTCTTCTTCAGAAATCTAGTTGTAAATATAGTGACTTCATCCCACTTGTACAGGGATAATAACTTACATTCCCCCCTCCCTGTTGCTCTCATCATTTCAAGCTGTCCACCAAGAATTGTCGATCAAGGTGGAATGAGTGTTGGTGTGTCCTGGGAGGGGTTGAAAGTGATGATCACCAGAGGGAATGCAGGTCAGGGGTTTTCTTCATTCTCGGGAGATCTGTGATTGATATTTGGCATGGCTATTTGGGATTTTTTTTATATCACTATATATTTTAAGTTGGTTTGCCAGTTCCAAAATATTGGTTGCATATATAATACAACATAAATCTGAGTTCTGTCACAGGCCTTTAACAAAAATAATACAAGAGCTAAGATTGTTGTACATCTAGTTTTATCAGTTGGGGTCTAGGTTAAAGGTTAGGAGATTAGGTTAAAGGTTAGGAGATTGGGTTAAATGTTAGGTGACTAGGGTAAAGCATATAAAATCCCAGGAACAAAAATGTGATATACACTATATTGCAAAAATCATTGGATTCAGGTGTTCCAATCACCTCCATGGCCAAGCCCCTAGACATGCAGACTGCTTCTACAAACATTTGTCAAAGAATGGGTCGCTCTCATGAGCTCAGTGAATTCAAGCGTGGTACCGTGATAGGTTGCCACCTGTGCAATAAGTCCATCCGTGACATTTCCTTGCTGCTAAATATTCAACAGTCAACTGTTAGTGGGATTATAACAAAGTGGAAGCAACTGGGAACAACAGCAACTCAGCCACGAAGTGGTAGGCCAAGTAAAATGACAGAGCGGGGTCATCGCATGCTGAAGCACACAGTGTGCAGAAGTCACCAACTGTCTGCAGAGTCAATAGCTAAAGACCTCCAAACTTCATGTGGCCTTCAGATTAGCACAACAACAGTGTGTGGAGAGCTTCATGGAATGGGTTTCCATGCCCAAGCAGCTGCATCCAAGCCTTACATCACCAAGTGCAATGCAAAGCGTCGAATACAGTGGTGTAAAGCACTCCACCACTGGACTGTAGAGGAGGGAAGACGTGTTCTCTGGAGTGACGAATCACGCTTCTTTGTCTGGCAATCTGATGGGCGTGTCTGGGTTTGGTGGCTGCCAGGAGAACGGTACTTGACTGACTGAATTGTTCCAAGTGTAAAGTTTGGTGGAGGGGGGATTATGGTGTGGGGTTGTTATTCAGGGGTTAGGCTTGGCCCCTTAGTTCCAGTGAAGGGAACTCTTAAGGCGTCAGCATACCAAGATATTTTGGACAATTTCATGCTCCCAACTTTGTGGGAACAGTTTGGGGATGGCCCCTTCCCGTTCCAACATGACTGCACACCAGTGCACAAAGCAAGGTCCATAAAGACATGGATGAGCGAGTTTTGGATGGAGGAACTTGACTGGCCTGCACAGAGTCCTGACTGCAACCCAATAGAACACCTTTGGGATGAAATAGAGTGGAGACTGCGAGTCAGGGCTTCTCGTCCGGCATCAGTGCCTGACCTCACAATTGTGCTTCTGGAAGAATGGTCAAACGTTCCCATAGACACACTCCTAAACCTTGTGGACAGCCTTCCCAGAAGAGTTGAAGCTGTTATAGCTGCAAAGGGTGGGCCAACTCAATATTGAACCCTACGGACTAAGACTGGGATGCCATTAAAGTTCATGTGCGTGTAAAGGCAGGAGTCCCAATACTTTTGGCAATATAGTGTATTTCAGCTTATAATCCATAGATGTGGTGGCCTATTTTATTTTTGCTTGGAGTTTATACAACTATTCTCACCTGGTGATCCTACCAGTAATATACTTCCCGTTCTAGGGTGACAACGCTTCTTATACTGGGGGAGATTTATTAAAACTGGAGCACTCAGAGCTCTAGTACAGCAGTGCATGGTAGCCAAACAGCTTCTAACTTCAGCTTGTTCAATTAAGCTTTGACAATAAAACCTGGAAGCTGATTGGTTTCTATGCACAGCTGCACCAGAGTTTGCACGCTCCAGTTTTAGTAAATAACCCCCATTGCATCTATGGAGGAAGAGAGTTGTCACTCTAGGACAGGACAAAAGAACACCTCTGACTTTCCTCTCCCCCATAACATGTTCTGTAGTTTCTAGAGATGATTGGGAGCTATGTAACTGATAACAATGCAGCACAAACAGAGAGCACAGAAAGTTATCAGATCTCAAGATTTCTGGCAGGATCAGCAGGTGTTTTTTCCTTTTGAACAGACATAACAAAATGCTTTTAATTGTATATTTAACAAAGCAAAATGAACAAATAAGAGAAAACCTTTTTTGGGTTTTCATACACTTTAACCCTTTTCTGCATCTAACAATATCCTCTCCCTAGACTGACAATGCTGCTGCCCAAAGGTGTCTCTGCTGCTCCTCCATCAGACAGAAAGTGTGTTACTGGTTGGATCACCAGATGAAAAATAAAGGAAAAAACTTCAAAAGGAAACTAATACAGCCACCACATTTAGCAGCTGGCACGCTGCACTATATTATATTTTTGTTTTTTAAGTTTAATACCACTTTAAATAGTATAATTGGACTGTTTTAACATCATGGAGATACATCTATTCCCCATATATCCTACCAAAACATAAAATCCAGAACATGTGCTTTAAACTTTGATCACGAGTGATCACGCAGCATAGGAACACCGTCAAATGTTAGGATTTAAAAAGAAAATCCAAAGGAAATAAGCTGTGCTATAACAATATGTTGTGACGGTAAACATGATTAATTCCACCTTGTTGACCAAACACGACAATGATAAAATGTCAGAATTCCCTAAAAGCCAACCGGTGTTCCCCCCTTTAAATCTCCTCTGTGCAGCGGTGCGCCAGAAGCTAAATATAGCCGGCCTGTGTATTGATTTGATTAAGAAAGGACTTTTAAGACTTGTAAATGTCACTGGGAGCCAGCAAAACGAACATTATTAAATCCTTGTGGTGATAGGGAAAACTAACAAAGGGATTTGCAGCGGTTTCAGTAATTAATTGCGCTGTCACGAGTTATATTAACTTACAGTACAAGTCCATTAGCCCGGCGCTGTCATCTCTGCTCCGCCAACCTCCAAGTAATCAGGCCCACATTAAAGAATAAATTAGTTTTTGGCTTCAAGCCTGGCGCTCCAATGCCTCACTTCTATCTGCTGCAGACATGTGGATCCAATAAGGCGGCCGGGAAGAGGTTAATGCGTGTGTACGGAGAACTGTCGTACAAAAATATATTATAACACACAGAACATTGTTTATTAAACCGAATTAATCTCTTTTTGTTTCAAACATGCCTCTTTGCATTGCCCAGCCGTCCTCTCAAATTAAATGTGAAATCCTCGTCGTAATTCATCAAATGAAAAGCATATTTTATCTGCTGGTGGCAGGTTTATTAGCGGAATCCGAACAATGCGCGGCTGGGTGCAGGTTAAGGGAGATCTCTGGAGATATTTTTAAAGGGCCCACCAGGTAACTCATGAAATAAATGCACTGCTAACACTGACCAGAAAACAGTGACTGTGCTAAAGTTGCTTTAGAAAAAAAATGGATCTGGAGGCAAGCTTTTTCAAAACATTAAACTGCTCATCAGTCTCTGCGCCAGAGGAGCTTACACTCTAATATCTCACCACAGTCACACACTATTGTTATTGTTTTACATTTATATAGCTCTGACATATTCTGTAGTGCTGTACAGAGAACACTGAGCCAATCACATAAGTCTCTGTAACAGAGGAGCTCACACTCTAATGTCCCACCACAGTCAAAAACTCCTTTTGCTATACATTTATATAACTGACATATTCCACAGTACTGTACAAAGAACACTGAGCCAGTTACATCAATCTCTGTACCTGAGGAGCTCACACTCTAATTTCCCCACCAGAGTCACACACTATCATTATTATTATACATTTATATAACTCTGACATATACCACAGTGTTGTAGAGAGCACTGAGCCATTCACATTACTCTGTACCAAAAGCTTACACTCTAATGTCTCACCACAGTCACACGTCATTATTATTATACAGTTATATAGCTCCAACATATTCCACAGTGCTGTACAGAGAACATTGAGACAGCCACATCAGTCTCTGTACCTGAGGAGCTTACACTTCAATGTCCTGACCAGAGTCACACACTATCATTATTATTATACATTTATATAGCTCTGACATATTCCACAGCATTGTACAGAGAACACTGAGCCATTCACATTACTTTGTACCAAAAGCTTACACTCTGTCTCACCACAGTCACATGTTATTATTATACATTTATATAGCTCTGACATATTCCACAATGTTGTACAGAGAACACTGATCCAGTTACATCAATCTCTGTACCTGAGGAGCTTACACTCCAATGTCCTGACCAGAGTCACACACTTTTATTATTAGTATACATTTTTACAGCTTGACATACTCTACAATGCTGTGCAGAGAACACTGAGCCAGTTACATCAGTCTCTGCACCAGAAGAGCTTACACTCTAACAGGGGCGGACTGACAACTCATGGGGCTCCAGGGCAATAGGGGATCATGGGGCCCCTGTGTCCTTGTCCAAACTCAAAAAAACCTATGACAAAGGTACCAGGGGCATCTCATGGGGCCCCCTACTGACCCCGGGCCCTCGGGCAGTGCCTGAGTTTCCAAATGGTCAGTCCGCCCCTGCACTCTAATGCCCCATCACAGTCACACACGATTATTATACATTTATATAGCTGTGACATATTCCATAGTGTTGTACAGAGAACACTGAGCCAGTCATATCAGTCTCTGCACAAGAGGAGCTTATAATGCAATGTCCCCCCCCACAGTCATAACCTATTATTATTATACATTTATATAGCTCTGACAGATACCATAGTGCTGTGCAGAGATCACTGAAGCATTCACATCTGTCTTTGCATCAGAGGATTTTACAATCTCATGTATAAATTGGTACAAAGAGAGACTTTATTAGAAAGGACTAAAATAGTAGAGAGGCCACACAAAATCCACGCAGATAGAGCCATGCTGAGAATGATACCCAGAACCCCAGTGCTGCAAAGTCCCAATACCAATAAGAAAATAGCCTCCAGAGTCTGGTATCACTTGTGGTTAAGCTCATAGAATTTATATACTTAAACTTCTATTTAGTGGAATAAATGAGATTATTCTGCGCTATAGAGACTTGATAATTGTTCTGAAATCCTTTATCGTTCAAGAGTTCCGCTTCTCCTTTTCTAGAGAGGGAACATCATTAAACTGCACATTGTTCAGATTAAACACTGTACAAAATAATTATACAAATATTATTATTCTTCCATTCCTGGGATAATACACTCCACATATTGGAGGTTTAATTTGTTTTTATCTCTGCAAATAGAAGTGACTCCACATTGTCTAATGCATAAATTATACAGTTACCGATCTCTTAATTATGAGGAAAGAAAGGCGGACTCTATACAAAATTATGTGCGTTTTATAGCTGTTGTATCACATATATATATTATGTGCCGTGAGCGGGGAAAATGAACATGAAATCACACAAGCCTTTAATTATTGTATGAACTGAACTCATTATTGTCATCTATGGACTCCTGGCGCAGTGGGAGGAGTTTGTGTACTGAACGGTCATCATCTAGGAAGTGATCTGGGTGGTGCTGTAAAGTTAGGAATAGGGATGTTCTCTGTACAGCACTGCAGAATATGTCAGAGCTATGTCTAATAAGTGTGTGACTGTGGTGGGACATTAGAGTGTAAGCTCCTCTGGTACAGAGACTGATGTGACTGGCTCAGTGTTTTTTCTGTACAGCCCTGCGGAATATGTCAGAGCTATATAAATGTATAATAAAAATAGTGCGTGACTGTGGTAGGACATTAGAGAGTAAGCTCCTCTGGTGAATGGCTCAGTGTTCTCTGTACAGAGCAGTGGAGTATGTCAGAGTTATATATAATAATAATAGTGTGTAACTGTGGTGGGGATATTAGAGTGTAAGCTCCTCTGGTGCAGAGACATGTGAACAACTCAGTGTTCTCTGTACAGCACTGTGGAATATGTCAGAGCTATTTAAAGGTATAATAATAATAATGTGACTGTGATAAGACAATAGAGTGTAAGCTCCTCTGATACAGACTGAATCAGACTGGATCAAGGTTTTCTTTACAGTATTGCAGAATATGTCAGAACTATTGAAATTTATTTTAGTCTGTGACTGTGGTTGGGATGTTAGAGTGTAAGCTCCTCTGCTGCAGAGACTGAGGCAAATGCAAGTGGTACACCACTGCAGAATATGTCAGACCTAAATAAATGTATAATAATAATAGTGTGTGACTGTGAAGGCGAAATTAGAGTGTAAGCTCCTTTAGTGTAGAGACTGATATGGTTCAGCATAACTTACTTTGTTGCCTTTAACTTCAAAACAACAAGTCTTCTCCTCAAATAACAGTTTAATCCCTAAAATACTGTCTGACCTTTCTGCGTTCATGGCTGCTCACTTTGATTTGTTTTAACATTTCTTATTCGAACTTAAAATGATTTGTGTTGCGTCGTTTCTGTGTAGAGCGCGTTGTGAATGTGGAGCTCCAAGATGCGATACCACTTTATCAATGTCTGATGGCGAGTGTGCAGATGTCGTCCACTTAACAATTCATAACTGTGCCCATAAATTCATGTCACTATGACTGTAAAATAATTGTAGGATATGCAGAAATCCCGCACACTCAGGATTAAAATTTTAATTACTGTTGAAATCATTTTTATTGGTGTTTGGAAGCTTGGGGAGAAGGGATAGTTGCTATACATGGTCACCTTTATACTGGCCAGCTGTGTAGTGTCACAGGTGAGAATGGTGGGCAGAGGGATTGCTGGTATTATCAATGTGTCTTCCGGTATTGAATGACCCCATTCCTGTAATAATTGTGTTTTTATATTTTGATTATCATATTCAAAAATCAAATTATCTTAGTTAAGAAAGTGCTGATATCATATCAGCAGACATAAAGAAAACATAAAATTAATATAATCAGCAGTGTATATAGCTCTGACATACACTGCAATGCTGCAAAAAAAGCACTAAGCCAGTCACAGCAGTCCCTGAACCAGAGGAGCTTACACTCTAAACACTCCATCACAGTCGGATACTATTATTATTATACATTTACATTGCTCTGGGATATTCTGCAATGCTGTAAAGTGAACACTGAGCCAGTCACATCAGTCTCTGCACTAGAAGAGCTTACACTTTATTTTCCCACTACAGTCATACATTATTATTATACATTTATATAGCTCTGACATGTTCCATAGTGCTGTACAGAGAACACTTAGCCAGTCACATCAGTCTCTGCACCAGAGGAGCTTACATTTCAATTTCCCAACACAGTCACATTATTATTATTAATATACATTTATATAGTTTTGACAGATTCTGCAATGTTGTACAGAAAACACTACACCAGTCAAATCAGTCTCTGCACCAGAGGAGCTTACACTTCAGTGCCCCACTACAGTTACTTCTTATTATACATTTATAGAATTTTGACATATACCACAGTGCTGAACCGAGCACACTGAGCCATTCACATCAGTCTCTGCACTCCCATGTTCCACCACAGTCACACACTATTATTATTGTTATACATTTATATAGCCCTGTCACATCATTCTCTATGTTATGAAGAAGAGGAGAGGGGGGATGTTCTGTAGTCCTGTCCTAGGGTGACAACACTGCTACTCTACAGTTACAGTATGGTCAGGGTAGGAAGTGTGTATCTGGCAGGATCACAGGTGAAAATAAAGGAAACACTCTGAAAAAAGAAACCTAATGCAGGCACCACATCTAAGGACTGCTGCAATGTTAAAACAAACATTTTTGGTTTTGGGTCTAGGTACATTTTTAGTTAATAGGAGGCTTCTGGATTTTGAACTAGTGTACTCGAAGGAGACTCACCCAAAGAAGGAGAGAACAGATAGAGTCCAAAAGAACCTGAACCCAGAACCCCAGAGCTGCTCTAAAAACAATATCTTCTACCTGTGCTGGAATGTACCTTTAAGAAATAAAAGCCCATAAGTGCTGCAATCATTTTAATCTGCCCTCGTCCTCCCCGTTTTGCTCCATCTTGCCAAAGGCTAATGGCCGCCTGATCTCCTAATACTTATTGACTTAGTTTTACTGATATTTATGGAGGTTTCCGTGCGTTCAAGGTAACCTTGATGATGTCGTTATTCAGCGCAGTCATTTTTATTCCGGGTCTTCCATTGATTTGACTGCGTCAGGAAGACCAATAAATCGCCTGTGACTGTAGTGCCGGCGATGCCCTCATTTGTGTCGCCCTAACTGAAGTCAGGTGACTCCCGGGGCTGCATTAGTGAGACGCGCTGAGGTGTTTTTTCGGAACGGTGTTAAATTTCAGGCGAGATTGTTAGAGGCTGCAAGCTCATTAAGGACACCGCGCTCCGCGGATTGTTGTAATGATTTGTCTGGAGGTGACAGCTGGCACGCGGCGGCGGCGTGCACCCACATTTCACCGTGACCCTGGACTCAGCTACAATTCACGCACAATCACTGCGCTCCAGACACAAATGGCTCTTTAAATAGGTGATTAAATCAGAGAGAGGTGTCCCCGGTCAGTGATCATTCTGTTCTGTAATATTCAGGAAGGGAAATATTATCCAAAGTTTAATTACAGACATTTGCGGCACAGTTTGGTCTACAAGAAAGAAGCAAAAGTTAAATTTTGCATTCCATCGTTTGACCTGAAGAATTGTTCACTTTTTTAGCATCTTCTTTTTTAATATTCCCTATTTGCCAGAATTGTTTGAGGTCAGATGGAATGCTGTCCGCACATTTTAAATCAATTAGGTAAAAAAGACTCAGAAATTAAATGTAGAACTCCAAAACTTTTCTATTTTTACAATTGGTCAGAGAATGATGACAGCTTCTGCCAGGTTATTGCTGTTCACTGGGGACATTTCCTTTCACTTTCTGTATCAGGGACCATATAGGATGTGAGGGTAGATTTCCTGAATGGGGACAGGACCTGTTGAAGGATGCAAACAAGAAAAAAAATTTAGTTGGAGTTGAATTTTAAGATGTTCGTAGACTACAGCGGTAATTCTTGACCAGATTTGACAGTATCCAAAAGGATATAGGTGGAGTGTTTACTACAAAGTACCATTTAACCATAGGCGGCATCGTCACTGAACAACAACACTATAAACATAATTAAACGGGACTTTAAAAGTTTCATTCTGCCATCCTGTGTAAGGAGACACATGAAGGAGGAGACACTACCAGGGTCTGTTTGAATGTTGCACCTTATTAACCCACATTAATGTACAGTACAGGGTCCTAGAAAGAAGATCTGGACCAATTAGTGTTCTCGTACCACCTAGCGGGGGGCTTGACTTACGTATGATCTCTTCCCAACCGAGGATGATTTGCATGAAGAGAAGTGGATGAGGAGTATTAAGTATAGCACCTTTGCTCATGTGTAGGATATCTGAGGTCTCAAGGATCTTGAAGAAGCCGGATATCCCTTGAAACGTGTTGACCAACATACATTATTATTATTATTATTATACAGTATTTATATAGCGCCAAAAGGTTTGCTCAGCGCTGTACATTATAGTGGGGGACAGAACATGAGACGATACAGTAACAAAACAGTACATGAGGGGTTAGAGGGCCCTGCTCTTTCGAGCTTACAATCTAGGAGACTTACATCTTGTAATAGTATGTGGATAGGTTGATGTTTATAGAATGATCTCTTGACATGAATGATGGAATTTAATATTGTATGTTTTCATTATGTCAAAAGACATGTTATACAGTAAGTCATACTTTAGAATGAAAAACAGTTAATTCTTGGTTATTGATGATTGGAGGCATATTTAAAGTCCCGTATAATTAGGTTTTTATAGTGTAGTTCTTCACCTCTGAGCTTTGTCCTTCCTTCTCCCAGGCCACCAGCAAGTTGAAAATCCCTTAACTAAAGGCAACATTTTTGTTTTGTCTTTTTTGGATAGAGTAAGGGAGGGTTGTAACTAGAGATGAGCGAATCGAACTAGGCGAACCGGAATTCGAGTCGAATTTCAGGAAATATTCGATTCGTGTCGAAACCGAAATTTTGCCTACTTCGGGTGCGCGAATCGAACATTTCCCGATCAGCCGGCAAAAGTGTCCCTGCAGTGAGCTCCGCTATTTCTGACAGTTCTCTGACAGAAGGAACACATGTTTAGCGGTTGAAACATTGTATCTATTAGTTTACATTTAGGATACAGATGTTTCAACCACTGTACATGTGAAGAAGTTGTGAGAGAACTGTCAGAAATAGAGGAACTCTGCACATACACTTTTTGCCGGCTTGGAATTATTCTTCTTTTCATCCTACTTCTTCTTCTTCTTCATCCTCAGAAGAAGAGGATGAGGATGAGGATGAAGAAGAAGAAGAAGAAGAAGAAGAAGAAGAAGAAGAAGAAGTAGGATGAAAAGAAGAATAATTCCAAGCCGGCAAAAAGTGTATGTGCAGAGTTCCTCTATTTCTGACAGTTCTCTCACAGCTTCTTCACATGTACAGCGGTTGAAACATCTGTATCCTAAATGGAAACTAATAGATACAATTTGTATCTATTAGTTTCCATTTAGGATACAGATATTTCAACCGCTGTACATGTGAAGAAGCTGTGAGAGAACTGTCAGAAATAGAGGAACTCTGCACATACACTTTTTGCCGGCTTGGAATTATTCTTCTTTTCATTCTTCTTCTTCTTCCTCATCCTCATCCTCATCCTCTTCTTCTGAGGATGAGGATGAAGAAGAAGAAGAAGAAGAAGAAGTAGGATGAAAAGAAGAATAATTCCAAGCCGGCAAAAAGTGTATGTGCAGAGTTCCTCTATTCTGCAGATACACTTAGAGGAGCTCTGCAGATACACTTAGAGGAGCTCTGCACATACACTTTTTGCCGGCTTGGAATTAATCTTATTTTCATCCTACTTCTTCTTCTTCTTCTTCTTCTTCTTCATCCTCATCCTCAGAAGAAGAAGAGGATGAGGATGAGGATGAAGAAGAAGAAGAAGAAGTAGGATGAAAATAAGAATAATTCCAAACCGGAAAAAAGTGTATGTGCAGAGCTCCTCTAAGTGTATCTGCAGAGCTCCTCTAAGTGTATCTGCAGAATAGAGGAACTCTGCACATACACTTTTTGCCGGAAACCGCTGTATGGAGTGAATGTCCCAGAACTGTCAGAAATAGACTATTTATGACAGTTCTGGGACATTCACTGCATACAGCTGTTTTAACCGCTGTATGGAGGGAATGTCATGGAACTGTCAGAAATAGACTATTAATGACAGTTCTGGGACTGTCCTTCAATGCAGCGGTTGAAACATTGTATGTATTTGTTTCCATAAATGGATCCATTTATGGAAACAAATACATACAATGTTTCAACCGCTGTATGGAAGGACAGTCCCACAACTGTCATTAATAGTCTATTTCTGACAGTTCCATGACATTCCCTCCATACAGCGGTTAAAACAGCTGTATGGAGTGAATGTCCCAGATCTATCAGAAATAGACTATTTATGACAGTTCTGGGACATTCACTGCATACAGCTGTTTTAACCGCTGTATGGAGGGAATGTCATGGAACTGTCAGAAATAGACTATTAATGACAGTTCTGGGACTGTCCTTCCATGCAGCGGTTGAAACATTGTATGTATTTGTTTCCATAAATGGATCCATTTATGGAAACAAATACATACAATGTTTCAACCGCTGTATGGAAGGACAGTCCCACAACTGTCATTAATAGTCTATTTCTGACAGTTCCATGACATTCCCTCCATACAGCGGTTAAAACAGCTGTATGGAGTGAATGTCCCAGATCTATCAGAAATAGACTATTTATGACAGTTCTGGGACATTCACTGCATACAGCTGTTTTAACCGCTGTATGGAGGGAATGTCATGGAACTGTCAGAAATAGACTATTAATGACAGTTCTGGGACTGTCCTTCAATGCAGCGGTTGAAACATTGTATGTATTTGTTTCCATAAATGGATCCATTTATGGAAACAAATACATACAATGTTTCAACCGCTGCATGGAAGGACAGTCCCAGAACTGTCATTAATAGTCTATTTCTGACAGTTCCATGACATTCCCTCCATACAGCGGTTAAAACAGCTGTATGGAGTGAATGTCCCAGATCTATCAGAAATAGACTATTTATGACAGTTCTGGGACATTCACTGCATACAGCTGTTTTAACCGCTGTATGGAGGGAATGTCATGGAACTGTCAGAAATAGACTATTAATGACAGTTCTGGGACTGTCCTTCCATGCAGCGGTTGAAACATTGTATGTATTTGTTTCCATAAATGGATCCATTTATGGAAACAAATACATACAATGTTTCAACCGCTGTATGGAAGGACAGTCCCACAACTGTCATTAATAGTCTATTTCTGACAGTTCCATGACATTCCCTCCATACAGCGGTTAAAACAGCTGTATGGAGTGAATGTCCCAGATCTATCAGAAATAGACTATTTATGACAGTTCTGGGACATTCACTGCATACAGCTGTTTTAACCGCTGTATGGAGGGAATGTCATGGAACTGTCAGAAATAGACTATTAATGACAGTTCTGGGACTGTCCTTCAATGCAGCGGTTGAAACATTGTATGTATTTGTTTCCATAAATGGATCCATTTATGGAAACAAATACATACAATGTTTCAACCGCTGCATGGAAGGACAGTCCCAGAACTGTCATTAATAGTCTATTTCTGACAGTTCCATGACATTCCCTCCATACAGCGGTTAAAACAGCTGTATGGAGTGAATGTCCCAGATCTATCAGAAATAGACTATTTATGACAGTTCTGGGACATTCACTGCATACAGCTGTTTTAACCGCTGTATGGAGGGAATGTCATGGAACTGTCAGAAATAGACTATTAATGACAGTTCTGGGACTGTCCTTCCATGCAGCGGTTGAAACATTGTATGTATTTGTTTCCATAAATGGATCCATTTATGGAAACAAATACATACAATGTTTCAACCGCTGCATGGAAGGACAGTCCCAGAACTGTCATTAATAGTCTATTTCTGACAGTTCTATGACATTCCCTCCATACAGCGGTTGAAACCGCTGTATGGAGTGAATGTCCCAGAACTGTCAGAAATAGACAGAAACTGTCACAGAACTGTCCTTCTTCTCATCCTTCTCCTTCTTCTCATCCTTCTTCTCATCCTTCTTCTCATCCTTCTCCTTCTTCTCATCCTTCTCCTTCTTCTCATCCTTCTCCTTCTGCTCATCCTTCTTCTCATCCTTCTCCTTCTTCTCATCCTTCTCCTTCTCCTTCTTCTCATCCTTCTCCTTCTCCTTCTTCTCATCCTTCTCCTTCTCATCCTTCTCCTTCTCCTTCTCATCCTTCTCCTTCTTCTCATCCTTCTCCTTCTTCTCATCCTTCTCCTTCTCCTTCTTCTCATCCTTCTCCTTCTCCTTCTCATCCTTCTCCTTCTTCTCATCCTTCTCCTTCTCCTCATCCTTTTTCTTCTCATCCTTCTCCTTCTCCTTCTTCTCATCCTTCTCCTTCTTCTCATCCTTCTCCTTCTTCTCATCCTTCTCCTTCTTCTCATCCTTCTCCTTCTTCTCCTTCTTCTCATCATTCTCCTTCTTCTCATCCTTCTCCTTCTTCTCATCCTTCTCATCCTTCTTCTCATCCTTCTTCTTCTCATCCTTCTCCTTCTTCTCATCCTTCTCCTTCTCCTTCTTCTCATCCTTCTCCTTCTTCTCATCCTTCTCCTTCTTCTCATCCTTCTCCTTCTCATCCTTCTCCTTCTTCTCTTCCTTCTCCTTCTTCTCATCCTTCTCCTTCTTCTCATCCTTCTTCTTCTCATCCTTCTCCTCCTTCTTCTCATCCTTCTTCTTCTCATCCTTCTCCTTCTTCTCATCCTTCTCCTTCTCCTTCTTCTCATCCTTCTCCTTCTTCTCATCCTTCTCCTTCTTCTCATCCTTCTCCTTCTTCTCATCCTTCTCCTTCTTCTCATCCTTCTCCTTCTCCTTCTTCTCTTCCTTCTCCTTCTTATCATCCTTCTCCTTCTTCTCATCATTCTCCTTCTTCTCATCCTTCTCCTTCTTCTCATCCTTCTTCTTCTCATCCTTTTCCTTCTTCTCATCCTTCTTCTTCTCATCCTTCTTCTTCTCATCCTTCTCCTTCTCATCCTTCTCTTTCTTCTCATCCTTCTCCTTCTCCTTCTTCTCATCCTTCTCCTTCTTCTCATCCTTCTCCTTCTCCTTCTTCTCATCCTTCTCCTTATTCTCAGCCTTCTTCTTCTCATCCTTCTCCTTCTCATCCTTCTCCTTCTCATCCTTCTCCTTCTTCTCATCCTTCTCCTTCTTCTCATCCTTCTCCTTCTCCTTCTTCTCATCCTTCTCCTTCTCCTTCTTCTCATCCTTCTCCTTCTCCTTCTTCTCATCCTTCTCCTTCTTCTCATCCTTCTCCTTCTTCTCATCCTTCTCCTTCTCCTTCTTCTCATCCTTCTCCTTCTCCTTCTTCTCATCCTTCTCCTTCTCCTTCTCCTTCCTCATCTCCAAGGGCATTTAAATTAAAGGTACAGTGTTCTGCACTAATTTAAAGGCTCTCTGAAGCCTAGAAACCCTTTAAATAAGTCATCTTCGTAGCGGAGAAATTCGCATCGAATCGAATTTCACACTGGAATTCGCCGAATCAGCCGAATCGAATTTTTCATTTCTTCGCTCATCTCTAGTTGTAACCCTTGTCTGTTTTTTGCATAGATTTCCCATCACTTCCTGTCCCATAGCAAAAAGAGGAAGTAAGAGGAAAGCAATTCAAAGTGAGGGAATCCCTGCTTGTCACCATGGCCAGCAGATCTGGTGTCCCCATTGGAAGATGTTCCCTCTGTTACTGTTCTGCTGACAACCCAAAACATTTGGAATTTTCTTTCACTTTCACTTTAATAATGGTCACTGGGACAAACAAAAGGGTGAATCTTCCTAACAGGGGCACAAACAGTCATAAGAACCTGACAGTTGCTCTAATCACAACCCACTCTATCCAAAACTTAAAGAAAAAAAAAAGAAAAGCTTCAGCCAAAAATCTCATCCTCCACAAGGCTACCAAGGCTGTTGCAGAGCCTCCTAATTAGGGTTGCCACCTCATCCCTTTAAAACCGAACACATAATAATTACAAAGGTTCTAAGGCTGATTAAGGCAGTAATTAAACTTACTTAATGCCTTATCTGCATTCAGTTAGCCCCAGAACCTGTATCATTAATATGTGTTCGGTTTTAAAGGGATGAGGTGGCAACCCTACTCCTAATCCACTTCTCAACCTCCATCTTCTCCACAGTGACACCCATCCCCATCCAGAACCTGCCCGCATTTCAATGCATGTTTTGAATTCCTATACATTTATTGTGTCAGTATAAGCTTTATTTTCTACTGTTGTTTCATGGAAGGGTTTTGAGAAATTTTTAAGGCCCTAGTCTCAAAAAGGTTGAGAATTATGGTCTAGAGAAGGGGGTGGAGGTATAGACATGATCTGAGAGTCCTCAGGCAAAATTGTCAGCCAGCTGCCATATAATGCTTTTACCCACAGAGGCTGCTGATGCCTAGATCAGCATTTCTCAACCAGGGTGCCCAGGCACCCTGGGGTGCATTGAGGTTTCTTTAGGGGTGCCTTGGAATAATGTCTAAAAATTGCCCAAAACTTGTATACAAGCCAGCGGGTTGAACAAGCCTGCCTTTTCGTTACACAAAGCTAGAGGTATTCATTGTGCACCATTACGACCTTCTAGTCACTGGTGTCCTGACAACCAATAACATCAGTTGATAAGGAGGATGTCAGCTGCCTGCACAGCATCCTAGTTTGCCCCTCCCCTGCCCCCCTCCATCAGTGCTGGGGTCACATTAGCTCAGTGATAGAGAAAAATTGAGGGAGAAGAGAAACATTGGAATACTAGTCAGTACCAGTGTGCAAAAGTGTATTTGCTTTGGAACAATAAATCACCTCTAATGTTGGGTGTCCTACATGTGTGGATGTTGCTGTGTTATATAAAACTATTAGAATAGTTTTTCACATTTTAGAATGGGGTGCCTCAAGACTGTATATAATTTTAAAAGGCGCCGTGGGACTGTCCATAATTTTAAAGGGTGCCTCGGGATTGTCCGTAATTTTAAAGGGTGCCTTGACTGAAAAAAGGTTGAGAAACATTGGCCTAGATAGCCCAGAGTAAATGCAGCGAATGTGTTCCCTGGTTCCAGCTCTACCCCCTCATTGTAGCTCCACCCACATACCCTGGAGCACGAGGAGGAAACTAAACACAGCAGATTGAAGAGGCTTCAGTGGCCCCCAGATCTCAATGTAAAGCAGCTCAATCCAGTTGTTATGAACTTTGTAAAGCTTAAAGTAAAATGAGAAAACATTGTATACTTGGCTGTTTCATTGTTTACTGGACAGTGTTCTCAGTTCATTGACTAATCTAACTTCCTAAACAGTCCCGGGTGGTGTCTGTGTGGTCCACCAATCTCTCTGTGATTTGTTGACCATTTAGGAATAATGTGCAACATCTGCATCCCGTTTACACAGCAAACTGTCATGTCTGTCTGGATCTTGACTGTCACCCCAAATGAAGTCTGTCATGGACTCTGTATTTGTTCCAACAAAAGACCAGAGAAGCTTATGGCGGTAGTGTGGCCCTGTAAATGGCGGGTACAAGGATGAAGGGTTATTTGCCACAATACGTAGCATCATTATCATTTCTCAGAAAAGCTCCACCTTTAAAACTGAAATCTGGGATATGCAAATATTGTCTCGAATTTCTGGAGTTCCACCTTAAATAAACGTGTCCTTGCCTGAAGTTAAAGTGCTTGTAAAGGCATGAAGTTCTCTTTTACCTTAATTGATTATCTGCATAAAAGTTATTGTAAAGTTGATTTATTTTTAAAAAAATAATAAACATGTTATACTTACCTGCCCTGTGCAATACAATTGTACAGAGCTGCCCCAATCCTCTTCTTCTGGGGTTCTCTGCTGGTAGTCCTGGCTCCTCCTCTTCTTGGTGTGCCACCATTGGAAGCCACTTCCTATTGTGTCACACCTGTGAGCTCCATCCCGAGTGGTGCTGCCTGTGTCCATAGATACAGACAGCGAGGCTCCACCCCATCCCCTACTGCTTCATCACAGGATTTGACTGATAGCAAGCAGGTTGCTATGGGGGCACTCAGAGAGAAGGAGTGGACAGCACCTGCAGGGGGACCCCAGAAAAAGAGGTTAAGGCAAGTATGTGTATTATTTTAAGAAAAAAAATGTGTGCCTTTAAAACTGCTTTAAGTGTTAATCATTAAAAAGTCTTCTTTGAGCTCCAGTCAGTAACTTTGCCTAGACTGAGATGATGTCATCAGTCTGCTGCAGACAGGAGGAAGCATTTCCTCAGTCTCCTCTCCCCCAGCGATCAGACTGTAACACCCTGAACTTTGTTACAAGGTGAGAGGCTGCAGCAGGGGCTGATCTGTGTCAGACATTTGTGAACACACAGGCACTAGGATTTATACAATTTTGGATTTTGCTATATCTGAGCTGGTATCTTAGTCCAAGAAGTAGATGGTGATCCTGGAGAGAAAAGCAGATGAAAACATTGCTGGGGGGAGTATTGTGATCTCTTTGACAGATAATAAAAGTAATAAATACCTGGAAGTGTCACATTGACATATCACTGAGCATGCTGCACTTAACATGAATGGCGGGTCCACTTTCATGTTTTCAGATGTTTAGAAGCGTATTATTTGTACAGAACACAATGAAAATCACCAGTACATGAAATTCTCATCTTTAGTCATTCATCACCTGAACTCCAGCTGACTGCTTAATCCTGAAGTCACAATGCAGTAAAGTAATCTGGGGTGTGGGGCACGGAGCTGACAGATGGGACCTCAGCCGACCTTCCGGGGGCCCCACAGCTGGATAGGATCTTTAATAATACTGGTATTGTGGGACTTCATAATGTAATAATATCTGAATGACACATTGTATCTTGTGATTGTCATCATACGTATATTCTCACTGAATGATTATGATGTAACTATAGGAATAAGTGAGGACAGAAGATCTTTTCACAGTTCATCCAATTGTGTTGTTATTGAGCATTTTTTAGTCAGAAATCTATCCAAAACATTTGTGAGGGTGAAAAAAAAATGAAAATGACAAGCTGCGGTCATGGTACAGTTTTCTTTCCTTTAAATATATTAAAAACAAATGGAGGAGACCACAGAGAAGGTTCAAGCTGTGGAGTTGGTTGGACGGGAAGAGATCAGGCTTAGAGTTCAGGTGAAGTTGGGGTTCAGCAGTTACATAGGATGATGATGGGTGCCCAGATGGCGGTCTTGTTTCTTTTGTGGCAGTAGACACTTGGAAACACTGGGAGAAATTGACTGGACAGGCAAGTAAACGTGTGCAGATCATTATTGTTCTACCCCAAGATATGCTGCACCAACTGCATCTATCTGCACAACTCCCCTCCTTTACCCTCAACACTTCACCTTGTCCTCTTCTCTTCCTCTCTACTCTCCTCCTCATTCCATCACTCACCTAATCTCCTCACCCATTTGCTCCGCTCTCCTCCCCTGCTTATCTCCTCTTTTCTTAGCCACAGTCCTCCCCTACATATCTCCTCATCTCTCAGCCACTGTCCTCCATGCTTAGCTCCTCCTCTCTCGGTTGCTATCCTCCTCTGCTTACCACCTATTTTCTCAGCCACTGTCCTCCCCTACTTATCTCTTCATCTCTCAGCCACTGTCCTTTCTGCTTATCTCCTACCTTCTCAGTTGCTGTCCTCCTCTGCTTGTCTCCTCCTCTCTCAGCCACTCTCCTCCCCTGCTTATTTCCTCCTCTCTCAGCCACTGTCCTCCCCTGCTTATCTCCTCATCTATTAGCCACTATCCTCCCCTGCTTATCTCCTCTTCTGTCAGCTGCTGTCCTCCCCAACTTATCTCCTCATCTCTCAGCCACTGTCCTCCCCCACTTATTTCTTCCTTTCTCAGCCGCTGTCCTTCTCTACTTATCGCCTTCTCTCTCAGTCTCCTTACTTCCCTGGTTATCTCCTCCTCTCTCAATTGCTGTCCTCCTCTTCTTATCTCCTTATCTCTGCCTCTCTCATTCTCTGTCCTCCCCTACTTATCTCTGCCTCTCTCATTCACTGTCCTCCCCTGCTTATCTCTGCCTCTCTCATTTGCAGTCCTCCCCTGCTTATCTCTGCCTCTCTCATTCACTGTCCTCCCCTGCTTATCTCCAACTCTCTCATTCGCTGTCCTCCCCTGCTTATCTCTGCCTCTCTCATTCACTGTCCTCCCCTGCTTATCTCTGCCTCTCTCATTTGCAGTCCTCCCCTGCTTATCTCCAACTCTCTCATTCACTGTCCTCCCCTGCTTATCTCCAACTCTCTCATTTGCTGTCCTCCCCTGCTTATCTCTGCCTCTCTCATTCACTGTCCTCCCCTGCTTATCTCTGCCTCTCTCATTCTCTGTCCTCCCCTGCTTATCTCCTCCTCTCTCATTCACTGTCCTCCCCTGCTTATCTCTGCCTCTCTCATTCGCAGTCCTCCCGTGCTTATCTCCTCTTCTCCCAGTCGCTGTCCTTCCCAGCTTATCTTCTCCTCTCTCAGACTCTGTCCTCCCCACTTATCTCTTTTTTTCCTCAGCTGGCTGACTGCTTTTATTCCAGAGAGATGTAGGTGAGTGCTAGAAGAATGCATCTCTCTGTCTGTGGAACCAGGCATGGCTGGCTGCTTTTTTTCTCTCTCACCCCTATTTTTTATTTTTTTTATTGGGGAGGGTGCCTGATTTTTTTGTTGCCTAGGGCAGCACATAAACAAAACACACCACTGTACACATGCGTCCTTTCGCAGCCAGGATTTGTATGCTGAGAAAGCGCCCCTCCCAGCACTGTGACTGAATTGTCAAAGACCATTGTGATAGCTAATCAGTGGCACGTGATCTGGAAATCTGGCTTGTCCCCTGGGGGGCATCCACTTAAAGTGGAGGTCCAGTCGGAATTAAAAAAAATAAAAGTCAGCAGCTACAAAAATTGTAGCTGCTGACTTTTAAAAATTGGACACTCACCTGTCCCTCGATCCTGCGGGGTCCTCACCACGGCCGGGCTGACCGACCACCCTGTCTCCCCGGCACCGGCATCTTCAGTGTGGGCACCCGGCTGTGACAGCTTGCGGCTTCACAGCCTGATGCCCACTACACGAGTAGTGCTGCCCTTTGTGAATGGTCCCGTAGTCTTCTGTCATGTGTCCCAGAAGACTATGGGGAGGGAGAGGAGGAGTACAACTTCCGCTTCCAATTGCCTAGGAGATCACAGCAGAAGTGGGAATTCAGGTACCCTCTCCCTCCATGCCCCAAAGGTGCCAATCCTTAATGGGGAGCAGGGGACAAAGCCTTAAGGCTAGGTTCACATCTGTGCAGGTGGTGCTGCTGCGGATCCGCACAAAAATTTGTGCAGCCGCACCACCCCCACAGAAGAATGCGGACCTGCTGGCGGGTGCCATTAGTTCTAATGGCACATCGCCCGCACTGGAAAATGCAACCACACTGGGAACCGAGGTTCCCGTGCGGGCTGCATTTTCGGAAAAAGTGCAGGGACTTCTTCTCTACGTGTCACATGGTACGGTAGTCCATTCAAATGACCGCATATATGTGAACCGGGTCTAAAGAGGAACTTCCCCTTTTGGGTGGAATTCTGCTTTAAGTGATGGGAATTCAAGATTTTAACAGAACAGGTGGTGATGGGAAATCTTGTGAGAACACCTCTTCTGGTGACACCTGTCTTACCCTAGGTTCACACCTAAACATCTTCTGCAGCATTTTGCGTTTTGCAGAAATGCAGTACAGTCCATTTAACATGATTTCCTATGGGACAGGTTCACATCTCCGCATTTTCACCCGGTGCGGTTTTTGGAAAGGCTCAGGGATACAAAACATTGCATTTTTGGTTCTATAGACTTAATGGGAAAGCTGCAGAAAAACATGTATTGAGTTTTTGCTGCGTTTTTTATGTGTTTTGCGTTTAAAATCTGCCTAGCAACAAGAAAAATAAAGGTAAATGAAAAAAAAACCGCAAAAAGCATCAAAAAAGTGGCAAAAACGCATCAAGAACGCAAGTGCAAAAACGCAATGCAGAAACGCCTTAAACGCAACGTGCATAAGTGTGAACCTAGACTTAGCCATTGCAACCATATTTAGCAGGCCTTTCACAGTGCTTCATGGCAGGCATGCAGGCTCTTACCTTATGATTTTGTACATTGAAACCTCTGCCAGAAAGTGAAGCTGGAAAGAGAGAAACACTCAGATTCAGAACTGTTTATCAGCAGTAGAATATCAGAGGGGGTCATGTCTTTAGAATGGAGAGGGTAGAAATTATTTCAAAGCTGTGATTGTCGTCCTCTGATCAGCACTGTATTCTGCTGGAGGAAGATTACATATGTGCAGTATGAATACAAATCCTTGACATTATCCGCTGTGTTCCCCTCTTGGGAAGTGGAAGGGGAAGAGTTTTCAGTCCTCTCTTGAAGTTTGTTTTACACATCAGGAAAGCTATAAAAGTGGAAGAGAAAAGAGCTGGAAGACGGTTTTCCCTGTGCGTGCAAACACTGCAATACAAAGAGCTGCCTGAGTACCGCCTGTTATTAAATGTCATCTCCTGTATAACATCACCGACCAACCGTCTGTATAGACCAGGGGTCTCTGAACTCTCTAAATGAAGGGCCGGTGTGCTGTCCTTCAAACTTTATAGGGGCCGGACTGTGGCCAGTAGGAGCTGAAAATGTCCTGGAATCAGTGGGAGTAAACATTGCCATATCTTTGGTATTAGGGGAGGAATAGTGTCCCATCATTGGTGTCAGTGGGAGGAACTATGCACCACTGCTGCTCACAGTAGGGGGAATAATGCCCCAAGGGCCAGATAAAAGCAAGCAAAGGGCCGCATCCAGCCCACAGGCCGGAGTTTGGAGACCACTGGTATAGACCATCTATGTAACAATGTGGCTGAAACACAGACCAGTACTATATTCCATTACTGCTCCAAGAAAGGTACGCATCTTACCATGTGGCTCAGGGAACAGAACCCCGCGGTTAGCTGGGAAACCTGGAGTAGTGGTGCCTACTACAGTGACTTCCAGCTTCCGCAGGGATCCCACAGGTATGGCACATACTGTATATATTTACATTGGTCCAAACTAGGCCAATGTAACTATGTAAAAAATTTCCATACCTAAACTTCAACTTTAAAATGGTTGCAAAATCGGAAGGTTTTTTAATGCATTTGATCCATTATGGTAACAAACCTTAAGTGCAGCTCACCCCCCTTATAATTACTTGAGTGTGATCTCAAAGCAGTGATGTGTAGGAGAGCAGCGGCTCTCTCCCTCCTCATTTACTCAGAGACAGCAGCAGGAGCCACTGGCAATCACAGCCAGGGAGGAGGGAGCGGGGGGTGGAGACGAGCTCTGTGTGTCAATGGACACATAGAACCGGCTTGGAAGCAAGCCTGAACGAGTGTCCCCATAACAAGAGGCTTGTTATAGGGGCACTCAGCAGAGAGGAGGACATGAGAAGAGGAGGATCAGGACTGGTATGTGCAAAAACCATTACACAGAGCAGGTATGTATAACATGTTTGTTATTAAAAAAAAATAAGGTTTACAATCACTTTAAGCTGTGTTCCATTGGGGAGATTTCCTTTCACGTTCAGGAATGAGAGGTGATCACCGCAAAGGAAGGGAAATCTTCTCTTACACCCTGGTCACTTCAAACCCTACTTTGAAATCAGTTGGATTTCAAAATCGGATGACATGCCGATTTCAGGTGTGATTTGCAAGACATCTGACACAGATGTCTATGCAAATCGCACCAAAAGTAGTGCATGTAGAAATCGGTGCGGCTCCAACCAAGTCAGAATCTCACCGATATAACCGCTCTAATTGAAGACAATGGGATGCGATTTGACATGTGATTTGCAAATTGCATGCAAATTTGCATCCAGTGTGACCGGGGTGTTACACAGTCGTTGCTGAAATAGCTGAAGGATTTCCCTTCCATCCCTGGTCTGATGACTCAAAATGTTGAGCTTCCCATCACTTTCTGTGCAAGTAAGGGTTCATGTACACTGCAGCTGATAAACTGACGTTCGGGAGCTGTAAATCATTTTTTTTCAGCAGCCCCTGAACTCTCCCTAATGTTTTCCTATGTGTCCATGTACACTATATCGTTTACAGTCGTTTACAGGCAGTTGAGTTTACAGTCCTTTTTTTGAACGCACCAAACTTGCATTCAGGAGTAGATTTTACCGGCGTTTCAAACGCCAAATGCTTGTAAACATGGTTAACTGCGTTTATAAGCATTTGCGTTTAGAAGCGTTTTTTAACTGTTCCATGTCCAGAGCATTTTTTCATTATCAAAATGCAAAGCGTTTTCCATGTATTCAAATGGACCCGGTACACCAGCGCAGTCAGTTCCAGGTTTCGCGTGAAGGAAAAAATGGTAGAACATGCCGCATTATGCTCATGATGGGATCCATAGTGAATACAACCAGAAAAGACAGGTCATCTCCACACATACTGCTCTCTCTGCTTCTTCTCTCTCTATTCTTCTCATAATGTCTGAAATAATACATTTTTTTACTATTTTTCAGTGCATTCTGGGTATTTTGGAAGGTCTCCTGAGGTTTTTTTGTAAAAACGTTTCTAAATGCAAACGCGCATAAACGCAGTATGCAAACGCGGCTAAACTGAGGTTTTTTAACCTATGTTTTCCACAGTCAGTTTCCATAATTCAGAAGAGTTTTCCAAACACCCGGTGTTCATGAACCCTAACACCAGGACAAACAGAGAGGGTCAATCCCCCGAATGAGAATACTATCAGCAATCACAGCCTGACAGAGGGTCTAACCCTTCCTCACTCTATTTAAAACAAAAAGGTTTTGCTTTACATACACTATAAGTCCTGCTTGGTGTTATTTTTGCACCACAGGATGAAGAAAAAGTTGGATGGCACATGTCAGAACACCCCGAGCCCACTAATCCTCAACAGAGTGCAAATACTGCGTCCTCCGCTGTACAGGTCTGCGGGGTCTGGAAACAATCAGCGGGGGCTCGCGTTCCTCCTCTCCGAGCCTTTTATGAGCACCCGTCCTGTGCAGTTTACCTTTTGCTGCCTTCTTTGTTTTATGAAAGTAAAAATGTGAAAATCTACTGATAAGCCAGGAGAATAAAATCTTAATAGAATGTCAGTGCTTTTCCCCCGACCGCGCCGCGCTCGCCCAGCGGCGGCTGTAATGCCGAACATATGTATCCCTGGCCCTAATCACCTTGTCGAGTTAAACTGTATATTCAAATTCATTTCGCTGACACATGATCTAATGGCCGAGAACAACAATTCTATTGTCACGTTAATTGAAAAGTCAGAGCGGAGCGCGGGTCTGATTGCTGAGGGTCTCGGGGAGGGGGGCTCGTGTTCCCACACCTGCAGCGAGACCATAACACGGACATTGTGAGCAGCATCTGGATTCAATCAGGATAAAGACATCGATATTTGGCTCCTGTGGCACATAAATTCAGCATTACATTCCCTTTAAAAGCTCCCCCTTTCATTCTTACGGACAAGATAGATTTGTGGCTCCAGCGAGTCTAACAAAGTCGAAACCGCAAAATGGAAAGGAGTTCCTTTCTTACCTACCGATTGTGTTCTCCATGTTACCTAAACAAAGGATGGCGCGCAGCCCTGGGACGCTGAGTTAATGACGCAGACAGACAAGACCCCGTCTCTGGATTTGCCATGCAGAACCTAGCCGGCCCCATAAATCTGCTTTGACTTTTCTGGGCCAAACGGTTGCACATATGTGAAGGCTGTGCACAGAGGCGCGCACAGGGCATGCGGGATGACGCTGCTGATGCGTTGTTTATATTGTTTCCAGGAACTGAAAGTATAACCAAAGGCAAACTCATTAATGACATCCATGATGTGGTTTGTCACTAGTATTATGCTACTTTCACACCGCTCCGCTGAAAAAACGCATAAAGAAGCATATGTGTTTTGCTGCTTTTTTGACACTTTTTTGCTACAGTTTGTTACTTTTTTTATGCGTTTGCATTCCATTTTTTTCCTTCCATACAAAGCACTGGTGCATTGCATTTTTTTTATGCATTTGCAATGCTTTTTTCCCCACTGGACAAAGCACTTCCCACTGGTGTGCTGCGTTTTTGATGCAGTTTCCATTCATTTAAAAAAAATTTCATGAGTACAGTGTTGCATGACCGTGCAATTGTCATTCAAAGTGTGACAGCGCTGAAAGCTGAAAATTGGCCTGGGCAGGAAGGGGGTATAAGTGCCTGGTAGGCAAGTGGTTAAAATGCATTTTTGGTGCATTTTTGGTTCAATAGACTTCAATGGAAAAGCTGCAGAAAAGCATGTAGTGCGTTTTTGGTGTGTTTTTGATGCGTTTTACATTTTTTAATCTGCCCACCAACAAATTGGTCAACAAAAAGCATTGAAAACACATGTGCAAAAACGTAAAATGCACCTCAAAAATCACTGCAGAATCGGATCAAATGCAAACTGCAAAGGTGTGGACCAAGCCTTACAGAAACAAACTTTTTTCCCCCCCGTCCCATCTCTCCATGCAGACTGGGTGTTCTAATAATGCTGGTAGCATTAGCGGTGTAAAGTCGTGTTAACATTGTGCGTTTTCCAGGGTTTTTGCATTAGCGTTTAGCTGCGTTTTTCTGTGTTTCTGTTTTGTAGTGTTGTTTTACACAAAAAAATTTAAATTTTTGCTAAAAAAAACACCCCAAAATGTCAGTTTGCCGTGTTTTACAGTGTTGATCTGCTGTGTTCCGCCGCTCCGTGCTGCACACTGGGTCCCACATTGCCATCTTCCTCTGTGACACCATAGGGAGCTGGCTTTCTATTCCAGCTACCCCCTGATGACACACAGCCGGGTCCTACCTCCTCCAGTGCTATATGTCTCAGATGATGCCTCCTGGGGTATCTAATGTAGATATCCCAGGAGGCTAAAGTCATTCTTACCTAGCAAGATTTGAGACAAGGTGAACCATAAAACAAAACAAAAAGATCAATTAAACAAAAAACAAAAGTGTCACTTTTCAGGATTAAGGAGAGAGGAAAAATACAGTCAATTGGTGACTGAATGTCAAATAAATTAAAGTCCACTCAAGCTAACAGTTTTCAGCCATTACTGCAACTTTCTTTTGGGAAAAATAAACCACATAAATAAAAGGTAACCATTGTATCACACACACACCCCCCCCCCCCACCCACCCACGCAATCCCCTTGTCACTTTTCCTGGACAGCTTGGCCTGCTACAGGAAGTGGATAAATATTGCATCTATTGGCCAGATCAACAGATAATAAACTATGTTACAGGGAGGATTCTGGAAAACCTACCCGCACTGCCAGTCGTGGCCTCGGCTGTCAATCACCAGGTCCTGGCTGGTGATTACTGGCTGGTACCCTTCACCGAGTATTACCGACGGGGGAGAGAACTGTTTGTAAACAATACAGTTATCTCCCCTGTCAGCTCCTGAACACTGCTTTGTATGGCTCTGCACATCAGAGCCATACAAAGCAGTGTGCTTACAGTTAAAAGCACACACAGCACATAATGTGAAAGTTAAACCTTTGATCGCCCCACATGTTAACCCCTTCCTGCCCAGCACCATTAGTACAGTGTCAGTGCTTTTTATTGGCACTGATCACTGTCTTAGTGTCACTGGGGATGTTAGTGACATCCAGTCAGTTCCCCCCAGTGTCACAATGACCGCCGAAGTCCCGCTCTTAGTTGCTGATCGCCGTCATTACTAGTAAAAAAAATCAATTCCAGTATACATACCGCCATTTGTAAACGCTATAACTTTCATGTAAAGCAATTAATTTACATGTAATGGGATTTTATTTTAGCAAAGATATGGAGCAGAATACATTTTGGCCTAAATTTATGAAACTTAATTTTTTTTAATTTTTTTACTGGACATGTTTAATAGCAAAAAGTAAAAAATATTGTTTTTTTTCTCAAAATTGTCGGACTTTTTTTTTATAGTGCAAA
Organism: Staurois parvus; assembly: GCF_062004578.1. Taxonomy (NCBI): domain Eukaryota; kingdom Metazoa; phylum Chordata; class Amphibia; order Anura; family Ranidae; genus Staurois; species Staurois parvus. Next base: position 3,364,822 of record NW_028318265.1, read on the forward strand.
AAATTTAAACCGCACAGGTGATCAAATAACACCAAAAGAAAGCTCAATTCGTGGGGAAAAAAAGACGTAAATTTCCTTTGGGTACAGCGTTGCATGACAGCGCAATTGTCAGTTGAAGTAACAGAGCGTCGTAATGCAAAAAATGGCCTGGTCAGGAAGGGGGGTAAATCCTCAGGAGGGAAACTGGTCAACATTTGTGAAATGAATGTAATTTCTGAACGATATTTATGAAAATTTGTTTGATCGAGACGTTTTCCTTCCTTTGACCCGACTAACAACTAGAAAATCAAACAAATATTCTTGAAACGAAAATTCTTGAACAGAAATCTATATGTGTATGGCCAGTTTAAAACCTGTGCTGTGGATTATTGAGATTTTAAAGCCTGCTAAAAAGTCAGAGAGGGCCCCCCCATCCTTACTTAGCAGTGAAATGCAGATACTGTAACATCCACACTGCACCACCATTCAACAGCAGGTGGCGCTGCAAGTAAAGTCTGACTTTGCAGCCAAGTGTGGCAAGATAATTGAGGCCGGAGTTCTGCTTTAAGATAGTTTTGCACTATACCAGCAATTTGTTTTGTATGAAATGGAGCCCCATTTAGGTTCTTAAAATAAAATCGCCACTCAGGCTATGCTGTCCAGACCTCCACTCCAGGGCTGTCCTTTGCAGGATCTCTTCTTTACGACAAGATGTCCTCAGTCGCATAGCACCACTGTCTGCAAAAATTGGGGTCACATAAGTATGTTTTCTAACTTTTTTCACGGGTGATTGGTTTTTACACTGAATGCGATTTCAAAGTGGTGCGATTTGGTCCCATTTAAAGCGCAACTTCAAAGTAGCGCTAATACAGACACAGGTGCAATTTCAGTGCCATTTACCTTATAGTCTATGAGCGTTAAAGCGCACTGAAGTGATGAAAAAGTAATGCAGGAACTATTTTTCAGATCATGCTACTTAAAACTGCATCTATTAAGACAGTGCCATAGAAATACACACTCACCGGCCACTGTGTTAGGTACATCTGTTCAATTGCTTGGTAACACAAATTGCTAATTAGCAATCACATGGCATAGTAGTTTTTGAAATATTCAGACCTGTCTGGCACTAACAACCACGCCACATTCAAAGTCACTTAAATCCCCTTTCTTCCCCATTCTTATTCTCAGTTTGAACTTCAGCAAGTTGTCTTTACCACTTCTAGATGCCTAAATGCATTCCGTTGCTGCCATGTGATTGGCTGATTAGCAATTTGTGTTTAAAAGGTGTACCTAATAAAGTGGCCAGTGAGTGTACATTAGATGTGACCAGGGGCGGACTGACAACTCATGGGGGCCCCAGGCAATAGGGGATCATGGGGCCCCTGTGTCCTTGCCCAAACTCAAAAAAGCCTTTGAAAAAGGTACCAGGGGCATCTCATGGGGCCCTCTACTGACCCCGGGCCCTCGGGCAGTGCCCGAGTTTCCAAATGGTCAGTCCGCCCCTGGATGTGACTTCAGGTGCGATTTGTAAATCTCATGTTTTACTTGAAGTCGCAGCAGTGTGAACCAAGGCTTACGCCCTGTACACACGATAAGAAAATCGTACAAAAAAATTTGCTCCTCCTACAAGCTTTAACCAGGGCTCTGCTGAACACTGATAGAAGTCACAAGACTGCTCTAACTGCTGATGGGAAATGGTATTTAGCAGTTTATATTTACTAAAATAATTGCATTTCCATGTTGTGTGTACTGTGGGAGACCAGATATAGTGAATGCAGGGTCCGGGGTTTAGTAACACTTTAAAGTGGTTCTAAAGTCTGAAGGTTTTTTTACCTTCATGCATTCAATGCATGAAGGTAAAAAATATTCAGTGTCGTGCAGCTCCCCTCCCCCCTAATACTCACCTGAGCCTGATCCTGATTCAGAGATGAGCCATTGGCTGCCACTGCTGTCAATCACTTCCAGTGAGGATAAATCAAGGGGGTGGGGCCAAGCTGAGTTTCATAGACACACAGAGATGGCTCAGGAGCAAGCACGCACGAGTGCCCCCAGAGCAAGCAGCTAGTTCTGGGGGTACTCAGTGGGGGGGGGGCAGGAGCGCCTGCGGTGGAACCGAGAAGCAGAGGATCAGTGCTGCTTTATGCAAAACCAAAGAGCAGGTAAGTATGACGTTTCTTATTTTAAAAAAATCAGAACCTTTACAATCACTTTATAACTGTGTTATAAATGTGTTCTTTATCTTCTAGTCTCCTCTCTGTGTTGTCAGTATATGCTGCACACTGAAGGAGCTTCAGTTTCCTCCATGTGAATCTTACAAAGTCTGTTGTTTGTTCCCCTTTAATGTCCAAAGCCTGGTGTATCTCCTCAATCAGGTAGTATTTGTGATAAGCTTGCCCTTTTTATTGGTTTGTAGGTATAAATAAGGCCAGATTTAGACCTTGGGGAGCCTTGGGAACTGCAAATTCGGGGGGGGCCTTTACACAGAGTTGGTTTACATCTTCAATGACAGTCACACATTTTCAAAATGCATGACACAACATCATTCTGAGGTCATAAGCACACAGACATGTAGTCATAGGCTACCTTCCTTAAGGCTGGGCTCACACATAGGCAGTGCGGTACATCGCATGTGATTCGTACAGGAACTGCACCGTATTCCTGTGCAAATCACATGCGAATTCTGTGCGGTGCGATGGGACACATACATTTTGTATGGCTCAAATTGCACCACATCCACACAAAAAAGGTGAAGGACCCTTTTTTTGGTCCGCACTAGAATCGGGTAGCATGGATATTCACACCTATGCGATCAGATTCTACACATTGCACCGCGTTTTGCAGACCAATTTCAGGGTGTTGCTAACTTAACACACACACCCGTAGTGGTTCGCATGAATGGGGTGCGATTCTGATGCGGTGTGGAATTCGTACAGAAAATACTACGAATTCCACACCGCATCAGTGTGAACCCAGGCTAAGAGTGTAAGAGCTCTATGTGTGCTTCACTTAAATTGCAAAATTTGTTTTTAAAATGATACAATATACCAGTACAGAGTAAAAACTTTTACAGAGGATGGCAGGCAAAATATTACTTTCCAAGATACATTAAATAAAATAAAGGTTTTTTTTATTATTATATACTTACTACTATTTATTTTTTTATTATTTTATATTGTTTTATATTTTTTTGTATAGAGGGGAGCCCCTTCTGTCAGGAGTGCCCAGAGCATCTGCCCTTTTTGGTCCCTTATAAATCAGGCACTGAGTAAAATCACCTATTTCTGCTCTTTTAATAAATGGTAGGTGTGCTCTAGGCTGGTGTGCCCTCTTTTTCTTTTCCTATACATTGTATTTGAATTACCCCAGTCTGAAGAGGGCAGCAAGGCCTGGTGGACACTGGAAGTGGATCTGGATTAGTGAGAGTTTATTTAAAATTTAAGCATCACTCCTGAGTGCAGGAGATTGTATTCTTTTTTATGTAAATATCTAAGGCTGACCATACACTATACAGTCCGATTGTACAATCTCCTTTAAGTCTACCATCAACTATATAGTGCAGGGGCCTCCCTGATTTGATACAGTTTGAATGGCTTGTTTAGGTTTGTCCTCATATTACATTTTTGGTCAATCCAAAAAAGATTGTATAGAGATAAAAGATTGTATAGAGATAAAAAATTGCATAGGGATAAAAGATTGTATAGAGATAAAAGATTGCATAGAGATAAAAGATTGTATAGAGATAAAAGATTGCATAGAGATAAAAGGTTGCATAGAGATAAAAGATTGTATAGAGATAAAAGATTGTATAGAGATAAAAGATTGCATAGAGATAAAAGATTGTATAGAGATAAAAGATTGCATAGAGATAAAAGGTTGCATAGAGATAAAAGATTGTATAGAGATAAAAGATTGCATAGAGATAAAAGATTGTATAGAGATAAAAGATTGCATAGAGATAAAAGATTGCATAGAGATAAAAGGTTGCATAGAGATAAAAGATTGTATAGAGATAAAAGATTGCATAGAGATAAAAGGTTGCATAGAGATAAAAGATTGTATAGAGATAAAAGATTGCATAGAGATAAAAGATTGCATAGAGATAAAAGGTTGCATAGAGATAAAAGATTGTATAGAGATAAAAGATTGCATAGAGATAAAAGGTTGCATAGAGATAAAAGATTGCATAGAGATAAAATATTGCATAGAGATAAAAGGTTGCATTGAGATAAAAGATTGCATAGAGATAAAAGATTGCATGGAGATAAAAGATTGCATGGAGATAAAAGGTTGCATGGAGATAAAAGATTGCATAGAGATAAAAGGTTGCATAGAGATAAAAGATTGCATAGAGATAAAAGATTGCATAGAGATAAAAGATTGCATGGAGATAAAAGGTTGCATGGAGATAAAAGATTGCATAGAGATAAAAGGTTGCATAGAGATAAAAGATTGCATAGAGATAAAAGGTTGTATAGAGATAAAAGATTGCATGGAGATAAAAGATTGCATGGAGATAAAAGGTTGCATGGAGATAAAAGATTGCATAGAGATAAAAGGTTGCATAGAGATAAAAGATTGCATAGAGATAAAAGATTGCATAGAGATAAAAGATTGCATGGAGATAAAAGGTTGCATGGAGATAAAAGATTGCATAGAGATAAAAGGTTGCATAGAGATAAAAGATTGCATAGAGATAAAAGGTTGCATAGAGATAAAAGATTGCATAGAGATAAAAGGTTGCATAGAGATAAAAGGTTGCATAGAGATAAAAGATTGCATAGAGATAAAAGATTGTATAGAGATAAAAGATTGTATAGAGATAAAAGATTGTATAGAGATAAAAGATTGTATAGAGATAAAAGATTGTATAGAGATAAAAGATTGTATAGAGATAAAAGATTGTATAGAGATAAAAGGTTGTATAGAGATTTTATGGCTAATTTAAGGCTTATCATGCACCATACAATCTCATTACAATCACATTTTTTTAAAGCTGGCCATAGATGAGTAGAATTTAGAAAAAAAAAGGTTTTAAGACATTTCATTCAATTTTCGAATCATTTATGAGGTCAAATTGATGTTCGTTTATAATAGCGGTGATGAGAAAATTCAAAGGAGCAGCATGGAAAATTTTTCTTGAACGAACAAATTTCAAACCATGTATGTGTTTTTTATTTGGTAAAGTCCATTAGTTCCAAAATTGAATGTTAATAGCAAACAAATGAATGACAAACAAATGTTCTGAGAATTGTCGTACGAATTATCCTAAGACGTTCCCTAAGACTTTTTGTTTAAAATTCTGTCTATGGCCAGCTTTAAACTTACCATTAATGATAAAGTGCAAGAACCTGTCTTATTTGATACAATGGATTGTTTTCTTTGTCCTCATATTACTTAGTTTTGGTAAAAAAAAATTGTATACTCTATGGCCAGCTTAACCACTTGCCCTCCTGAGGATTTACCCCCCACTTCCTAACCAGGCCATTTTTTGCGTTACAGTGCTGTGCTACTTTAACTGAGAATTGCACAGTCATGCAACGCTGCATCCAAATGAAATTTACGTCTTTTTCTCCCCACAAATTGAGCTTTCTTTTGGTGGTATTGATCCCATGTGCATTTTTTATTTTTTTGCGATATAAAAAAAAAAGACCAACAATTTTGAGAAAAAAGTAATATTTTTTACTTTTTGCTATTAAACATGTCCAGTAAAAAAATTAAAAAGATCAAATTTCATTATAAATTTAAGCCAAAATGTATTCTGCTACATGTCTTTGATCTCCAGAGGAAGTCATGTGATGTGACGTAATGTGTAGGGTGGGCCGATGGCATCAAGCCGCTATCTTTTTCTCTTAGTATATTGAAACCAACAGTTTTAAAGGCATTTTCACTGTAGTGTCCCAGCAGGACACTTTTTAATGTGAGTGCACTCTTTGTTTTAAATAAATCAATACAGTATCCAAATACCACACTATGTTAAGCGTTTCTTTGCATATGCAGAGGACATGGTGGATAAGAAGGAGGTGAAGTAGTCCGGAGATGAGTGAGGAGGAGAGTGGATTTTGAGAAGCCTCATACCTACCCGGGTTAAGAGGGAAAAGCCCTGTTTGGCCTATGTAATATGGGTCAAACAAGGAGGTGAGAGTACATATGTATGACATTGGTGGAGAAACACATATAAGATAGATTTGTGCATATAAGAAAAAAGGAGCACTTGTGTGCACAAGATTTGAGCTGGAAGCACTGAATGGTTCACACACAGTATACAGGACTGAAGTCTTTTATTGGATGTTATTTTTTGTGTAACATATGTTATTGCTATTGTACACAGTAGATGGTGATATATGCACAATGCTATCTAAAATATATTAACGTTTACAAATGGCGGTACATATACTGGAACTTTTTTTTTTTAACTAGTAATGGCGGCAATCGGCAACTTATAGCGGGACTGCGGCAGGCATTCTGACACTGGGGGGAACTGACTTGGTGTCACTGACATCCCCAGTGACACCAATCCAGTAATCAGTGCTAAAAAAAAAGCACTGACACTGTATTAATGGCACTGGGCAGGAAGTGGTTAACATGAGGGGCGATCAAAGGGTTAACTGTGTGCTGGAAGTGTTTTACTGGGGGGTGTTGTGTTGGTGCTTCACTGTAAACACACTGCTATGGATGGCTGTGCCGTGCACAGCCATCCAGAGCAGTGTATCCGAGCCGACAGGGAGGAGGACTGTTAGTAAACAAAGCAGCCCTCCTCCCCATCGGAGATCCTCGGTAATCACCGGGTGCTGGCAGGGAATTACCGGCTGGAACCCGGTGATTGACAGCCACGGCCGCAAATGGCGGCGTGGGGAGGGCGCGTGCGCGGCTTGCACGTGTCCCCTACCTGAAAATGCAAAATCATGTATATATACGTGATTTTGCACACCCCTGCTGCCCTGTAGCAGTATATCTGCTATAGGGTGATGGGCAAGTGGTTAAGGAAGAACTCTGGGATAGGCAAAAAAAATCACCCATTAGTACACCCCCTACACAAAACACTAAACAGTTCATAAAAATTTTGAAAATCCTTACCATTTAGGAGAAAAGTCTAATTGAATTTTCATGACCTCATTTCTGTAATTCAAAAGATAACAGTATCTGCTCTGCTAAGGTGTAACAGCAAGGATTACGTCATATCCTCTCCTCTCTTTGTGTAGTAAAAAGAAACTGCAGTTCCCATCAACCACAGGGAATTTTGAATGTGGGCGGGTACAATAGGTCTGTATATGTTGAATGTGTCTGAGAGTCTCGTTCCGCCCACCACTGCAAGTGGGGCTGAATTACATCATTGCTTCCTGGAGAAAGAACTACAGAATGGCTGTACCAAGACCAGTGGCTGGGGGAATAGGAGGCATAGGAGCCACAGGTCTTGCAAACAAGAAACTTTAATTAATGGTTTGATTTGAAAATGAATAGGTGATTTCAGAGCAACTACAGAGTGAACCAGAAGATGGATGACATATTAAATGAAGGTAGAAAATCAGCAACAAGGACATATAAAGACGTTTTTGCCTGGAGTTCTGTTTTAAGGGCTCTGCCATCATCAGCCTTGACTGGTGCGTCCTCCTCCATCCGGCTCATGTACATAAATGACCAGACGGGAGCAGTGCAGGAGCGGGTTGCCATTCATAAACAGCGCCCACATTTTCAGCCTGTGCGCGCTCCCTGAGAGCGCACGGCACCACGATCCGGAGCCCGCTGTGTCCGGAGGACACAGAGGAATACCGATCGCTGTACGGGACCTCTGTGTGAGGTCCCGATCATGTGATCACTGATTGGCCAATCAGTTATCACATGAATAGTAGTACTAGTCCCTTCTTACATCATTGCTTACTACTAGTGAAATGTGTGAATGATCACAGAGGTCACATGGTACAAGGCTATTCACAACAGCCTTATACCATGTGACAAGCTGTGACCAATCACATCTCTCACGGTATTTCTCAATGGCTGCAAGAATGCAGTCAGAGAGGAGAAATGATTGTTGTTACAGCCTTTATGGGTGTAAAAGCAATAAGTGTAACAAAAAAAACAAATCTTCATTACCCCCCACAAGTAGTACAGTGTCAAGGTGACATTGTACTGCGAGGGTGACAGTATGTTGAGAAAATAAATAACATATATAATAATATAAAAAAATAAAAATGTAAAAAATTTTTTAGAAAATTATAATTTTTTTATATAAACTAACTTGGGTTATTTTTTTTTACTAAAAAGATAGCTGAATACATTTTTGTCAAGATTTATGAAGAAAGATTATTTATTTGCAAAATTATATAAGAAAAATACTTTTTTTCAAAATTTTTGGATGTTTTCATTTATATAGCAAAAAAATAAAAATCCCAGTGGTGAATAAATACCACCAAAATAAAGTTTTATCTGTCTCAAAAAAATGCTAAAAAATGAATATGGGTACAGTGTTGCATGACCGCGCAATTGTCGTTCAAACTGTGACAGCGCAGAAAGCTGAAAAATGGCCTGGACAGGAAGGGGCTAAAAGTGTCCGGACTTGATGTAGTTAAAGAACTACCATAGTACTGTTGAGAGCTCTGGTAGTTCATTGATTCTTCCTGTCAGTGTGAAACTGCCTGCCATATGATGTATGGGCAGACAGAATACACTGACAGTCTGCAGGAGTCCTGTAGGTCACCACTGATCTGCTGATCGCAGGTGCAATGCTTTCCAGGTTCCCCAAAAAAAATATAGTAAATGCACATTTTTTTACCTGCAAAAAAATGTGCATTTATTTATTTTTTTTAAAGGTGAACTTATCCTTTAACTGATCTTGTCTCAGCATTAATTTATCAGAGATACTGGCTGTACTGCCTAAGACAAGGCCACACTAGGCAGAATATACAAACTTGTATTTTAAATACAATCAGAAAACAATATGGAGCAGCAAGCTTGTAAAACCTGAAAGATTAGTTGCCAATTTATTTTCTGGAAATGTTAGAATGATAGCCCAAAATGTGACACGGAGAAAGGCTTCTCTAGCCTCCGTCTGAGGGTCCTTTTAGTAAATTAGCTGAAAGTGTCACATAATTGATTCCCCCCATAGTTATTAACAGACCAACCATCCCAAAACCCGTGTCCAGAACATAATGGCCGTGCCCTTTGCTTCACCTGACTGTACAGAAAATAAATATGATTTTCTGAATGTGAGCAATCTTCTCTCATTGCTTCATGTACACATAAAATACATCATACGGCAAAAAAGAGAGAAAACAGAAACATTGTTCCTTATTTTCCCTCATCCTGAGAAACTTGGCCTATAACGCATTCGCATTTGTTCGAAAATAAAAAGGCATTTTGCTTTATTATTTTAACCGTATGGGCTGAGATATAAATTAGAGCGGCAGAATGGCAAGATTTCCCATCGCAGACGTTTATTTGCTTTCATTTGTGAAGCTTTTAAAAAGAGAACGTTGGATCTCGGCTGGTGAAAGTAGCTGGCGCTGTGATGGACGCACGTCTGCGCGATATAGAAGCTGGATCAATCAAAAACACTTTGTTTTATGAACCCTGTGAGGAAATGTTGGGCTTCCTCCAAGTCTGATGGAGGACAGTCAATATTTCACTTAAGTATAATAGATAAAGCCGGGGGAAAGAACGGGAGTTCGGTAATGGACTGAGAGTAACAAGGCACTTAAAAACTAACTTTCTCTGTTTTATTGAAACAATTATTACTGAACGCTACCTGGCTAAGCAGTGCAATGCCGATTACCTGGCTTGGTACAACCACTGCAAATGGAGAGGACAAATTGCTGAATGTTTCTATACAGGAATACTCTATAAAATGTAATAAGTAACAAACTTTGACTTAGTCTCTATATACTGTCTTATGATCACCCTTTTTTTTTTCACCTGAAATGCATTGTGGTCAAATATACTATCTGTGGTATGTTTCTAACAAAAGTAATATTTTTTGGGAGTGCGTCATTTGTCTCATTTTGTTTTCCTATTGTATTGCAAAATAGGCAACATTTACAAAATACCTTTATATTATTTATAAATAATTGACCCTTAATTTGTACCAACAGCATACATTTGATTTGATTTGATATACAGCAGAATGACAATCACCAAACATTTACTGCAGGTGAATCATCAACAACATTTGATTTAGTAAACGTTTGGTGAATGTCACATTCACTTCTTTATATATGTAGTATGTCCCGTAGTGTCACAATTTCCCATTTGTTACCTTCATGTTTGTCTGTTTGTTGCCCATGTATTACAACAGTTTCCAGTTTGTTAGCACATAGGCAATTAGACTGTGCACTTTGCAGAATGCAGTTGCTCCAGAGCTTAGTAAATGAGCAGAAGCTCTGCTGACTTCCATCATTCAATCATGTGCAAGCAAAAATACGTTTTTTTTTAAATTTTCCTTGCATGTGATTGGGTGTTCTTGGCAAAGTGGAGCTTTATCTCATTTACTAAGCTCTGGAGCAACTGCACTTGCAGAGTGCACAGTCTATTTGCCTTTAGTAAATCAACCTCATAGTGTAACAACTGACTGTTTCCCAGAAACTGCCCATGATTACCTATTATCATAAGTATTGCTGAAAATAATTTTGACATTTGAAGGGGAGGTGTTTTATTTATTACAGGTACTAATAAAACAACATCAATTTACGCAGCTATATATATATATATATATATCTATATATATATCTATTGCACATTCACATCAGTCCCTGCTCTCGAGGAGCTTACAATCTAAGGTCCCTAACTCATGTTCATACATACACACAGGGCTTCCACTAGGCAAACTAGGTGGCTGCCTAGGGTGCGCTGCCACTTAGGGGCATCTGGGCACAGCACAGGCCAGCACTGTCTCTGTGTGGGATGCCGCTATGCCATAAATGAACAGAGGCAGGAAAGAAAGGACAGAGGAAGATGCTGGGTGTCTGGGGCCAGTGTAGCAGCTGAGCTGTTGCTCCTTCCAGTGTTCCTCTCAGACTCAGTCCCTTAAAGCAAGCCAGCAGGCTACTGATGATCACTGTGGAGTTCCAGACCTTCTCTTCCCATTCAGCAGTAGAGGCGGAGCTGTGCCTGTGGAGGAAGGTAATGTCTGATGTCTCGTATCTGTGTGAGTGTGATCCGGCCGGCCATTCATCACATGTGCAATGTGTCAGTGTGTGATGACATCATCCCGATCCCACAGCCTGCTCTTCTAGTGCCTACTGGGCTTGCTGATCTGTGTCAGTGTTGGTAGTGGTGTGTTGTGTCAGATCTGTCACTGTGTGGGATTGCTCAGTTCAGGTGTTCTCTGTGTGTGTAGGCTTAGCTGTCTACTGTCACAGTGTCTTATCTCCCCCCATTGCCTGGAGAATTCCAGCCTGGGATCTGTCAGTGCGGATCCATCATCCTCCACTCACTGCAACTGTCACCCTGCCACTGCCAGCCACAGATACAGTCCATCCGTGACACTGATTTTGTCGTTAATATTGGTGCTGGTGGCATCTTATGGCACTTATTTTTGCAATTTGAAAAGAAATGTAGCAGTTTCATGTTTTGTTGATTTAATATTTTCTATCATTTTTAAAATTATTTATTTAACTTTTTTTGGGGGGGGGTTGCAAGTAGCTGGTCTTGCCTAGGACACAAAATAGTCTGACACCGGCCCTCCATACACATACTAGGGTCACTGTAGACAGGAGCCAATTAACCTACTAGAATGTCTTTGGAGTGTGGAAGGAAACTGGAGTACCCAGAGGAGACCTATGCAGGCACAGGGAGAACATGCAAACTCCAGACAGGTAGTGTCATGGTTGAGATTTGAACCGATGACCCTAGTGCTGCCAGGCAGAAGTGCTAACCACTTTAGCCACTGTGCTAAAGTGCTAAATAATTCAGCCTTGGAGCCAAATACACTAGAAATGCCACTGTAGAAACCCATTGATGGGTGGCAATGGCTCAGTGTAAGAGGGTCTACATTTGATTGGAAGGTTGACAGGAGCATCTACGCCTTAACCCCCATTCACACTTGAGCATTTATCAGCTTGTTTCCCTATGTCTGACTATGTTCAACGTACAGAATCGCATTCTTTTCATTGGAACAGTTCACACTTGTATGTTCAGTCAGCCTACGAAAAAGCAAATGAGCTTCTTTTTTAAGGTATTCAGACATTTTTGCACCTATAGACTTCATTGCGCGTGCCTGTACATGCATTAAATGCCTGCTTAGGTGCTTTTTTTAATGTGACGTTTTAGTTTTTTTGAGTTTATTCATTTTTATATCTTTTGTAAACAATTTAAAGAATATCTAAACCCAACATTTCATATTTCTGATATATGTCTGTTGTACCATGTACTTGTATGAAAAGTTATCCGGTTCTCTTTGTATTGCTTCCTTTGCGTGATATACTTGGTGTTCCAAGCCAGTCCCTCAGCTTTCCTATCAAAAATTGACCACACTAGGCATGAGAGCACAGCGTGGTCAGTTTTCTAGCTGTGCTGGGTGCTCTCCTCCAATGATCGCATTTGTGCTGACATGCCCCCCTTCACAGTCATTCACTGGGAAGCTCAGTGTACTGCTGTTTCTCCACCCTCATCTCTCTATGCAGCTGAGAACAGGGTGTATGTGATCCGTTTTTTAAAAATAAAGGGAAAAAGGGTATTTATAATGTTTTTTAAATAAATGTATACACAATTGTTTCTCCTTTCATTTCTATTTTAACCATTTGCCCTCCAGAAGATTTACCCCCCTTCCTGACCAGGCCATTTTTTGCGATACGACACTGTGTTACTTTAACTGACAATTGCGCTGTCATACAACGTTGCACCCTAATTAAATTTATGTTATTTTTTTCCCACAAATGGAGCTTTCTTTCTGCGGTATTTGATCATCTCTTCATTTTTAATTTTTTGCGCTATAAACAAAAAAAGGCCGACAATTTTGAAAAAAAAATCAAACAATATTTTTTACTTTTTGCTATAAAACATATCCAGTAAAAAAATTAAAAAATCAAATTTCATCATAAATTTAGGCCAAAATGTATTCTGTTACATGTCTTTGCTAAAAAAAAACGTGTAAATTAATTGGTTTACGTGAAAGGTATAGTGTCTACAAATGGCGGTATATATACTGGAATTCTTTTTTCTTTTTTTTATACTAGTACTGGCAGCAATCAGCGACTGCGGAACTGCGGCGGGCATTCTGACACTGGGGATGGGGGAACGGACTAACTGCCACTGACATTCCAATGACACTAATACAGTGATCACTGCTAATAAAAAGCTCTGACATTGTACTAATGACACTGGGCAGGAGGGGGTTAACATCTGGAGCAATCAAAGGGCTAACTGTGTGCTGTTTTACTATGTAGCCTGGGCAGGGGCGGACTGACAACTCATGGGGCCCCTGGGCAATAGGGGATTATGGGGCCCCTGTGTCCTTGCCAAAACTCAAAAAAGCCTATGAAAAAGGTACCAGGGGCATCTCATGGGGCCCCCTACTGACCCTGGGCCCTCGGGTAGTGCCAAATGGTCAGTCAGCCCCTGGGCCTGGGTGTGTTTTACTATGTAAGCATGCTGCTTTTTATTGCTCATGCAGTGAACACAGCTGTGGTTATTCAGCCTTTTCCGGGTTAAAACAGGTGGTGAGGAAGCAACATTTTGGCTTCTGGCCACCTGACAAATGCCCTCTGAAAAGCGATCCACTGTGGTTTGCTTTTTTCAGAGGGGCAGCACATCTGAACAAACCCAAAGAAGAAAGACGAATGAGGTGTAAGAAGAAAGGATGATTTTGTGTAAAGGCAATGCAATGTATGCAACCAATCCATTGAATCAGCCTGTGTTCAAGCAGATCTTCTCCGGGCCGTACTTTTCTGTTCTATCTCATGTATTTAGGAGATATGTCAATGCTTCATGAACTGTCTATCCTAATGATGTAACAAGTTTATCCCCGCTGAGACTTCTGCCTTCCAGGTGTTGCTGACTGGCCGATATGAGGAGCATTGTGACAGATGGATGTGATGATGTCTATACATCGCTCCACCTGTCCCTATGAGAGTTATTGAAGAATTGCTTTGTATTTCCAGATGTTTTGTGATAGGGCTGTGAGACATTAGGCTCAATTCACGTAGCTTGACTGAAGGGTAAGGATCTTTATTTGCAGCCGTATGACTGTAATTTTCAAATCTCTCTGCACTAAGCTGAAAATAACTGTCACTTTTTGATAATTAGGATCCTTATCCTAGTGTTCTAGTGTTGTGAATGGAGCCTATTGAGTGAAAGGCACAGGTGTACGAGTCCCATCTGTGAAAGAAGAATTACATTGTGCGCATAGACAATATTTCCATTTTAGTTCAGAGATTCACAGCAGAGTCACACCACCTCGATTCAGGATCCTGGGAAAGAATGTTGGTGTAGAATTTATTTGGGTTGTTGCACGGTCCACCATCCACAGTCCCTGCCAGTTCTAGGCTCTCTTCAAAGCACAGTGCACAGTCCCTGCCAGTTCTAGTCTTTCTTCAAAGCACAGTACACAGTCCCTGCCAGTTCTAGGCTCTCTTCAAAGCACAGTGCACAGTCCCTGCCAGTTCTAGGCTCTCTTCAAAGCACAGTGCACAGTCCCTGCCAGTTCTAGTCTTTCTTCAAAGCACAGTACACAGTCCCTGCCAGTTCTAGGCTCTCTTCAAAGCACAGTGCACAGTCCCTGCCAGTTCTAGGCTCCGTTCAAAGCACAGTGCACAGTCCCTGCCAGATCTAGGCTCTGTTCAAAGCACTGTGCACAGTCCCTGCTGGTTCTAGGCTCTGTTCAAAGCACATTCCCTGCCGGTTCTAGGCTCTCTTCAAACAACAGTGCACAGATCCTGCCTGTTCTAGGCTCTCTTCAAAGCACAGTGCACAGTCCCTGCCAGTTCTAGGCTCTGTTCAAAGCACAGTGCACAATCTCTGCCAGTTCTAGGCTCTGTTCAGAGCACAGTACACAGTCCCTGCTTGTTCTAGGCTCTCTCCAAAGCACAGTCCCTGCTGGTTCTAGGCTCTCTTCAAAGCACAGTGCACAGTCCCTGCTGGATCTAGGCTCTCTTCAAAGCAGAGTGCATAATCCCTGCTGGTTCTAGGCTCTGTCCAAAGCACAGTGCACATTCACTGCTGGTTCTAGGCCAGGGGTGGGCAAACTTTTTGACTTGAGGGCCGCAATGGGTTCATATATTGGACCCGGGGGCCGGACCAAGAGTAGATGAATGATGTGTATGTGTCATCCATAGTAAGTATAGTAATATTCCCCCATAGTAAGCATAGTAATTAATCCCCCATAGTAATTAATCCCCCATATAGTAATTCATCCCCCATAGTAATTCATCCCCCATATAGTAATTCATCCCCCATATAGTAATTCATCCCCCATATAGTAATTCGTCCCCCATATAGTAATTCGTCCCCCATAGTAATTCATCCCCCCTATAGTAATTCATCCCCCATAGTAATTCATCCCCCATATAGTAATTCATCCCCCATAGTAATTCATCCCCCACATAGTAATTCATCCCCCACATAGTAATTCATCCCCCACATAGTAATTCATCCCCCATATTAATTCATCCCCCATATTAATTCATCCCCCATATAGTAATTCATCCCCCATAGTAATTCATCCCCCACATAGTAATTCATCCCCCACATAGTAATTCATCCCCCATATTAATTCATCCCCCATATTAATTCATCCCCCATATAGTAATTCATCCCCCATATAGTAAGTCCCCCATATAGTAATTCATTCCCCATACAGTAAGTCCCCCATATAGTAATTCATCCCCCATATAGTAAGTCCCCCATATAGTAATTCATTCCCCATATAGTATGTCCTCCATATAGTAATTCATTCCCCATATAGTAAGTCCTCCATATAGTAATTCATTCCCCATATAGTAAGTCCTCCATATAGTAATTAATTCCCCATATAGTAAGTCCCCCATATAGTAATTCATTCCCCATATAGTAAGTCCTCCATATAGTAATTCATTCCCCATATAGTAAGTCCCCCATATAGTAAGTCCCCCATATAGTAATTCATCCCCCATATAGTAAGTCCCCCCCCTGTGTCAATTCACTTACCTTTGGTCCGCGCGTTCCTCTCGTATTCCCGCGCCGTTCTGGTCTTCAGGGAGGACTGTGAGAGGAGTTCGTCACGCTGCCCCGCCTACATCCTGGCTGCCCCGCCTACATCCTGACAGCTGCAGAGTCCTGACGTCCGAGAGGAGGGAGGGGGGCGGCCATCCGAGAGGGGGGGCGGCCATCCGAGAAGAGAGGAGGGGAGAGGAGGAGAGGAGGGAGGGGAGAGGAGGAGAGGAGGGAGGGGAGCGGGCGCCCGGCACACAGGAGAGCCGCATCTAAATTTGTAAAGAGCCGCGGCTTGCCGACCACTGGCCTTGCGGGAGCCTAGCTCCGCGGGCCGGATTAAAAGGTCCGCCGGGCCGTATACGGCCCGCGGGCCGTAGTTTGCCCATTGCTGTTCTAGGCTCTGTTCAAAGCACAGTGCACAGTCACTGCTGGATCTAAGCTCTGTTTAAAGCACAGTGCACAGTCCCTGCTGGTTCTAGACTCTGTTCAAAGCACAGTCCCTGCTGGTTCTAGACTCTGTTCAAAGCACAGTGCACAGTCCCTTCCGGTTCTGGGCTCTGTTCAAAGCACAGTGCATGGTCTCTGTCGGTTCTGGACTCTGTTCAAAGTACAGTGCACGGTCCCTTCCAGTTCTGGGCTCTGTTCAAAGCACAGTGCACAGTCCTTGCCGGGTTCTGGGCTCTGTTCAAAGCACAGTGCACGGTCCCTGCCGGTTCTGGGCTCTGTTCAAGGCACAGTGCACGGCCCCTGCCAGGTTCTGGGCTCTGTTCAAAGCACAGTGCACGGTCCCTCTCAGTTCTGGGCTCTTTTCAAAGCACAGTGCACAGTCCCTGTCGGTTCTGAGCTCTGTTCAAAGTACAGTGCACAGTCCCTGCCGGTTCTGGGCTTTCTTCAAAGCACAGTGCACAGTCCCTGCCGGTTTTGGGCTCTCTTCAAAGCACAGTACACAGTCCTTGCCAGTTCTAGGCTCTCTTAAAAGCACAGTGCACAGTCTCTGCCAGTTCTAGGCTCTGTTCAAAGCACAGTGCACAGTCCCTGCCAGTTCTAGGCTCTGTACAAAGCACAGTGCAAAGTCCCTACCAGTTCTAGGCTCTGTTAAAAGCACAGTACACAATCCCTGCCTGTTCTAGGCTCTCTTCAATGCAGAACTCCCCAAAGCTGACAAATCTGTTCACTGAAATTCACAGTCATGACATATACCAAATGAAAACCACATACACTCTTCCTTTGAGAAATATTTTCCAACCTGCTCCTTCAAATTTTTTCATCACTGCGGTCAAAACGAATGTTGATTTTACCCACTAATGATTAGCAAAACAATTTAACATTCTTAGAACCTTATTTTGCAAGAATTTTCGTTTGAAATTCTACCCATCTATAGCTAGCTTAAATGTTGGATGTTCTTCAGCCCGAAAATGAAGCAAGCGTGCTCTCACTTGCTGCAGCTTCTAATTCAATGTTCAGTGAAACCAGAGTAAGGTAGCCCACAAATGAGTCCATTTTTTTTTCATTCAACCAGCAAGTTGAACATCCTTCCCCTGTGTTATTGTATTCTGAAAGTGAGGAGACTTCCCAACCATCAGAATACACTGATCAGTGCTGCAGGCTATTGCCTGGAGTGCTGATCATGCAGACATTTTCCAACAGGCTGGTTAAACAGAAGTCAATTGGTAGACTTACATTCAACCAAAAATAGCCTAAAACAAGTACTCAAAGTGGTTGTACACCTGTAATATTATAAATGGACAAAGCATATCCTCATATAGTGTGCATCTGCCTCAATCCATAGCACTTGTGGATCCTGTTTGCTCTCTTCTTCTTTGCTACCTGCATGAGTGTGAAGGTGTCCTTTCCCTCCGCTGAGGTCTCAGATTACACTCAGCTCTGTGCTGTGCAGTGTGTGGCATCAGATCACTGCCCCGCCTCCTGAAAGCTGAGAAATATCGCCAGCTGCGTACTTCATACAGCTGTAAAGAGGAGAAGGCTGCAGATAAACAGGTACAGCGGACACATAACGATTTAATTCATCACTATGTATCAACTAAGGCTAGTCACTTCGCTGGGCTTATATAAGTGTTTATTATACATTCAACCACAAAGAGCCCAAAAGTATAGCCTAAAACACTTCCTACAGAGTATCAATGAGAAAGAGAGAGAAAGTCCACGAAGGAGCAGATACTGCTGGGATTTCCTATTTCTTTTAGAATATTCATCAGGCCCATGGAGGCATACAGTATTAAATGTACAATTCTAACATGAGGAAGAAATGCAAAAGCTGAAACACATGATCAGTTTATATGTTTTTAAAGTGTTTTAAATACAATTGGGTGAAAACATTATAGATACATTTTAGAACACAGTGACAGTCTCTGAAATGTATTTATAGATTTGTTTGCAAGTATGTGCCATAGCTGGCCGATCCCCATGGAAGCTGTAGTAGGCACAGCTAGTACAGTGGTCACCACTAGCTCCTGGGTCCACATGCAAAATACTGCCTGACTAAATGTGGACGGAGAGGTAGGGTGGTGAAATCATAAACTCTAACTCAAACTAAAAAAATCCCAGCGCCAATCAAAGAAAGTATACAATTATGCAGCTGTGCACCAGTGAAAACCACCAATAATAAATAACACAAAAAACAGCTCAAAAATTAAATACATAAAAATAATCACAAATAAATAAATGTCCGTGCAAAAATATATATATAATATTTCAAACATAAGTCCTTATTTTCCCAAAAGGATTTTCAAAACAATGTTTCAAAATGTGCTTCCACCTAAATCACCACGTGAAGAATAATATTGACCGCACTCACCAGATGGAGGTGAGTAATAAGCCTCATAGGATATAAGGGATCCTATAGCCCCTCAGGAGGAACTCAAATCGCCTTCACCCTGCTTAGATACAGCAATCGACTCCACTCTACTTCTCCATGGAATCCTCAATAGTGTGCAAGGAAAGAAAGGCTACATAGTGTAATACTGCCACTCAATACCATATAAATCCATAGAATAAGGACACTCACATGTTTCAATAAAATAACAGGCCTTGTTTAATAGCCTCAAAGGCTTCAAAGGAACACGTTTCCAAATTGTAGATATAGGGATCTCACGCTTTAAGGATCACTGTAGAGCAGTGGTTCTTAACCTTTTTGGAGGTACTGAACCCCACCAGTTTCATATGCGCATTCACCGAACCCTTCTTAATTGGAAAAATAAAATATGATTTTTAAAATTCAAAACATAGGTATATATTTATACATAGGTGCACAAAATGAACAAAACCATTAAGAACAAAGAACAAAACCATTAAAACATGATTTTCACACAAAAAAAAATAATGAATATTTACCGCAAATCAGTGTGACTTCTGCTGTTGTCTTTCAGAGGCCAGTTCAGAAATGCGCGGCATTACCTTGGCAAGTGCCACTCTCATGTCATTTTCGCAACAAAGTCTGTTCCTTTTCTTCGTCTTTATGTCCAGCATCCTCGAAAAGGATTGCTCGCAAAGATATGTTGTAACAAACGGTATGAAAATTCATCCCCCATAGTAATTCATCCCCCATATAGTAATTCATCCCCCATATAGTAATTCATCCCCCATAGTAATTCATCCCCCATATAGTAATTCATCCCCCATATAGTAATTCATCCCCCATAGTAATTCATCCCTCATAGTAATTCATCCCCCATATAGTAATTCATCCCCCATATAGTAATTCATCCCCCATAGTAATTCATCCCCCCATATAGTAATTCATCCCCCATATAGTAATTCATCCCCCCTATAGTAATTCCTTCCCCATATAGTAATTCATCCCCCATATAGTAATTCATCCCCCATAGTAATTCATCCCCCATATAGTAATTCATCCCCCATAGTAATACATCCCCCATATAGTAATTCATCCCCCATATAGTAATTCATCCCCCATATAGTAATACATCCCCCATATAGTAATACATCCCCCATATAGTAATTCATCCCCCATATAATAATTCATCCCCCATATAGTAATTCATCCCCCATAGTAATACATCCCCCATATAGTAATTCATCCCCCATATAGTAATACATCCCCCATATAGTAATACATCCCCCATATAGTAATTCATCCCCCATATAATAATTCATCCCCCATATAGTAATTCATCCCCCCTATAGTAATTCATTCCCCATATTAATTCATCCCCCATATTAAGTCCCCAAGTCCCCCCTGTGTCAATTCACTTACCTTTGCTCCGCGCGTTCCTCTCGCTGTATTCCCGCGCCGTTCTGGTCTTCAGGGCGGACTGTGAGAGGAGCCAAGCTCCTCTCACGTTCATCACGCTGCCCCGCCTACACACATCCTGACAGCCAATCACTGGCTATCAGGATGTGAGTGGCAGCGAGACTGGCCAATCATTGCATTTGAGTCCCTGCCGCCCGAGAGGAGGGAGGGGAGCGGGCGCCCGGCACACAAGAGCCGCGGCTTGCCGACCACTGGGCGTGACCACCTGCAGCCAATGATGGACAAGGGGGGCATGTCATCACAAATCATATGAGTCGAGTGTGGGTCACCTCCGCCGAACCCCCGAGACTGACTCACCGAACCCCTGGGGTTCGATTGAACCCAGGTTAAGAACCACTGCTGTAGAGGATGACCAGCTTTCCACCTCAAAAATGGCTGCTTTAACCGCAAAAGTCGGCGTGCGTTCCAAATACCGGAAGTGACGTAGGCCAAGAAGACAGCAGACCAGAAGTGCATCAATGCATTTTGCCCCACCCACAGGGCGTTTTCAAGACCAAGGGTGTCTTGAAAACGCCCTGTGGGTGGGGCGAAATGCATTGATGCACTTCTGGTCTGCTGTCTTCTTGGCCTACGTCACTTCCGGTATTTGGAACGCACGCCGACTTTTGCGGTTAAAGCAGCCATTTTTGAGGTGGAAAGCTGGTCATCCTCTACAGTGATCCTTAAAGCGTGAGATCCCTATATCTATAATTTGGAAACTTGTTCCTTTGAAGCCTTTGAGGCTATTAAACAAGGCCTGTTATTTTATTGAAACATGTGAGTGTCCTTATTCTATTGATTTATATGGTATTGAGTGGCAGTATTACACTATGTAGCCTTTCTTTCCTTGCACACTATTGAGGATTCCATGGAGAAGGAGAGTGGAGTCGATTGCTGTATCTAAGCAGGGTGAGGGGCTATAGGATCCCTTATATCCTATGAGGCTTATTACTCACCTCCATCTGGTGAGTGCGGTCAATATTATTCTTCACGTGGTGATTTAGGTGGAAGCACATTTTGAAACATTGTTTTGAAAATCCTTTTGGGAAAATAAGGACTTATGTTTGAAATATTATATATATATTTTTGCACGGACATTTATTTATTTGTGATTATTTTTATGTATTTAATTTTTGCGCTGTTTATTGTGTTATAAACTCTAACTCGTCCACACTTTGCATTCATTGAGAAAATGATGCAAACTGTTCTCTGAATGGTGCTCATGGAAAGCGAGTGACTTCCTGTGTTCACTAAGTAGCAGGGCATCCACTCAGCACAGGACCCAGGAGCTAGTGGCGATTAGAGCAGCAGTAGCAGTGCCTAATACAGTGATTTCCATGGGATTGCAAGGTATAGCTCATACATACTTAAATTGGTCCAAACTTTCAGCAACCTCTGGCATTCAACCCTTGAAGCACATGCACAGTCCTAGGTAAAGTTCCTAATCACAATGTCCAAGGACAGCTGTTGTCCAGCTAACTTCCATTCAACACTCTTCAGTGTGAGAGGAGGTCCTTCTTCTGCCCAGCTTCCACAGATGATGCCCTCCAGCAAATGCCTGAAGTGCTACTCTTGTGAGGGTCGATATGTTTCTTGGTACCCCTAAGCTCTGCTCAGCCAGGCAACATGCATTTTTCACACTTTCAGCAGCCATTTATACAGGCGAAACGCGTTGACCTTTTCTTATCACAGAGCTTTACTCTTTTGAAACTACAATCTGTTCATTAGGTGACATGTAGCACATAACATGCAAAAGGATATGTCAGATACTATTCCACTCCCCCCCCCCTGTTAAGTTAGGGGGGTTTGTATTTCTTGTTCTATTTTGTGTGTGCTCTCAGCTCCACTACCAGCCCTCTTGGCTGCTCTGAAGATCTCCAGGACAAGGATAAAGGGTTAGGCACAGCACTGTCCTTTGAAAGCTTGCTACATGTGGCAGTCTCCCCCTTGTGAATCCCAGGGTGTGCTGATGTATTCACTCTGCCCTCCTTGTTCCCACTGCTCCCAGGCAATGATCCTGTACATACTGTGATGCTGAATGAATCCTCCTGAGCCAGCCCAAGCCCAGACTAGGGGCCACCCCCTCCTAGACCTAGCGTACCCCCTCCAAGCCACCGACAGTCTCCTTAGCACTCCATCTTCCACCTCAACTCCCTAGCCAGCCTAACTGTTCCATATTTATGAGCTGGTCCACCACTCTACCAGGGCCTCCAAACCTGGAATTGGTTAGACTCCCATAAATATGCAGATTAGGTCTCCACCTCTTCTGCCTACTGGTTTCTCAAAGGTTCCCATGGTCCTCCAGAACCAGTTGGAGGCAATAGAGTCATAACCTGTTAAGCCATCCAGCTTGACCTGCATTAACCCAACATTAATTACAGACTCACACAGTTACCATGAGTCATACACAATAGATTGCCTACACTATTCTAGTAGCACACTAGGGGGTGCCACATGTCTTTCATTCCAAGTTCCTTCAGGCTCTTAGCCAAGTACATGCTGAGGCCAAAAAACCCCAGCTCTTCAGTATACAGGCTGCCTCTCCGGGGCATCAGCCTCAGGAGAATCACAATGCTGAACTAGCCACCCAAACATTTATCTTCTCTCCAGCCACCTTCTTCTTTTTTTAATGTATTATTTTTCAGACATACTTCGGTACATAACCAAAGTAGAAAAAATAACATATTGGGTGGGTGAGACCTCGTGGATTGGTATTTACCAAAGCACATCTTTATAAATAATAACATGTATAAACCAACCTAGACTGCCACTTTACCATCCTAAGTAATCTGCTCATAATAACTACATTTGTTGGTAGCATGACCAATTATTAGACTTAAAGTGTTACTAAACCCAGGACCCTGCATTCACTATATCTGGTCTCCAACAGTACACAGAATATGGAAGTGCAATTATTTCAGTAAATATAAACTGTTAAATACCTTTTCTCATCAGCAGTTAGAGAAGTCTTGTGACTTTTATCAGTGTCCAGCAGAGCAAATGTTAAAGCTTGTAGGAGGAGTTTTCATTCTGCTTTAAGAGGATGCAGGACCCCTGACCTCTGTCTGGACAGCGCCGACTGGCCCTTTGCTGATCACATGCACTCTCCCAAGGAAAAAAAACCTAGCTAGCAATACACATCAAACTGAGCATGTGCAGAGTGACTCCTCATGATATGCCTTATCAGGAGATAAGAGGGGGACACTGGAAGAAGGGGAGGATCAGGGACTGCATATACAGACTGATTTTACTGTTGTGGGTTTAGTAACACTTTATAGTTTAGGCTTAATTAAAAAAAAAATAACAAACATTTCTATACTTACCTACTGTGCGCAGTGGTTTTGCACAGAGCAGCCTGGATCCTTCTCTTCTCTGGTTCCCCACCAGAGCACCTGGCCCCTCTCTCTTGTCAGATTCCCCCACAGAAAGCAGTATTAGCGGAGGCTGGGGGGGCTGCTGCATAGAATGCACAAAGGTTAAAAACCTTGAGCCTTTACAAACACTTTAAGAAAGCCCAGAGATGAAAAAAGAACAGGAGAGCATTCTCAGGAGAAGGTGGCATATCTACGGAGAGAAAATGGGAGGGAAAAAAAAAAGAAAATGGGGGGGGTAATATTAGGGAGGTAGGTGGGTAGAAGGGGCATGGACTTGGCATATACCAGTGACTCTAGCAACTGGTTCAAGTGTCTAAGTGGAGGCTGCCAGCATAGCTTGATAATCAGCCAAAAAGGTAAATTTGGTCAAGTAAAACCATCTCTTATGGAACTGTTCTTCAATATTATTGACCGTGGCCATCAATTCCTCCATCACACATATCTCACTGATCTTAGTGACAATAGGCTAAGCATTGGAGCTTTGGGCATTGAGCTTTCACTGCATTGAGTATGTGTTTGAGGAGGGAGCGTTTGTATTTCTTTATATAGTGCGGAGCCAGAAGAAGGAGGAAGGCTGCTGGGTCGTCCGTCCGTCATCTGTATATCTGTTAACCTATGGATAAGCTGTTTAACCTGGGTCAAAAAGATTTGTATAATCAGGCAGGATACATAAAGCAGGGTGCCTTCTTTCCCTTGGCTTCTCCAACAGATTGGGTCACATTGCGGGGAAATCTCATGAAGTGTCATAGGAACCCTGTACCACCTGGAGAGGATTTTATTTCCCATTTCTTGCATGGAGCTTGAGATGGCAGCCCTATGAGTCATCTGGAGGATTCTGTCTCTTTGCTTGGCCAAAAATGTGTGACCAAGATCATTTTCCCACTTGGAGAGGAAATTCGGGTAGGCCATCAGGGGTCAGAAAGAATGCAGTATGCACAAGACAATCCATGTTGTATTGGTTCAGTGTCAAGGCATAACTTCTCAAAAGTATAAAGAGGGGGCAGAGATTGAGTCTTGTGGTGCAGATGAGACAGAGCGGGACTGCATGGCTTTCCACAGAGGAAGAAGGGGTCAAACATCGCCTGCAGTTCCAGCACGGGTTTTTTATGGCAACCTGTCCCAAAACGGTATAATTAAATATGACTTACCTTTGTCTTTGCTATTCCAGTGACAATATTAGTATCTGTTGAGCATGTGTATAAAGTTGCCCCCTTCCTTTGATATAAAAAACTGGCCACATTATCCCTTACCTATTAATAACAATGGTAACAAACACCATTTTTACTGGCAGTTCCCAGATAGGAATGTTCTGGTTATGAACCAGGTTTTCTGGCTTTTAGCGAAGCCTGCCAGAACATTTGTCTATGGTGATAAAGCTCCTGCTGGCCATTGATTGCTTCAGTGGAGAAGGGCATCAATATCACTAACCTCAGTCAGAGTGGACAGGGGAGGGGTCTGCTGCATTCCCCAGTGTAATACAAGTATATTCCTCTCCTACCTCTTTGTTGGTCTAACCCTGTATTTACAAAATGCCCAAATCTTTCCAATAGAAAATCATTTTTATAAGCATATGTAGCACTGCTCCTCTTGGGGTGGTGTAGAATGACCCCCTAAGTAGTGTGGCAGGCCACCATTTTCATTTCAGAGTCTGGTTCTTGGTGTATGGTAAGGTGGAAAGTAAGTTGAGCTCTAGTCACTCTAATGTTTTTTACCTTTTATTATTGAATTCTAGGAGTGAGGGTTTAGGGGTAAAGATACAGAAAAATAGGATGGGTATTCTGTCGTAGCAGTAGTAGACCCTTCATAGCAGCCTCTTGGTGATTGCTGGCCCTGTTAGAGCAGCCATACAGATATATGACCCTTTAAGAGCAGTCTCAGTCCTTCTTAACCACTTGAGCTCCAGAAGCTCCCTTTATAACTATACCATTTTTTGCTATTTAGCACTGTGTTTGTAATGGAAAACAGAGAATGCCCAGGCGCACATTTATGCGTCAATGCCAATTACCTAACAGCCAAGCCCGTACGTGCACCGGCGTGCACACCTGCCACCAGACTGGCACCAGGCGGACTATTTAAACCGCTACTGCACCAGGAGTCCTTGCCTTCTGGTCTACCATGTTCCGTTGTCTGCTGTCTGTTGTATCCTGATCCTGTTGCCGACCTGACCTGTCTTGACTTTGCTTGAACTCCGCCTGCACTGATCCAGCTTACCCTTTGACTACGCCTCTGCCTGTTCCCCTGCTATCTGTCTATGGTTGCTGACTTCTGGCCTGAACTTCGACTATTCGCTTGCCTGCTCCCTGTACCTGATCCACCTGATAGATCCCAACCTGGCTTGTCTGACTCTGCTTCTTCTCCTGCCTGTGCC
This sequence comes from Staurois parvus, assembly GCF_062004578.1. Classification (NCBI taxonomy): domain Eukaryota; kingdom Metazoa; phylum Chordata; class Amphibia; order Anura; family Ranidae; genus Staurois; species Staurois parvus. Next base: position 3,390,929 of record NW_028318265.1, read on the forward strand.
TACCACTTGCTACCTACTATCTGCACTTACCGCTGCTCCTGCTGACCTGCTTCCTCTGCTATCCTGCAAGAGGACGCCCTCATCTCCACGTCAGGCTCCCCCACCAGGTACGTGACAGTGCTACTTTATCTGGTAATTGCACAGTCATGCACCACTGTACTAAAATTAAATGTATATATTTTTTCACACAAATTGAGCTTTCTTTTGGTGGTATTTGATCACCACTGGATTTTTTATTTATTATATAAATGAAAAAAACCCTATATTGTTTACTTTCTGCTACAAAACATTACATTCAAAAAAAAAATCTTCATAAATTTAGGCCAACTGTATTCTGCTACGTCTTTGGTAAAGAAAAATCGCAATAAGTGTATATTGATTGCTTTGTGTGAAAGGTATATAGTCTAAAAACTGTGGTATATATACTGGAATTTGTATTTATTTTTTTATACTACTAATGGCGGTTATCAGTGACATATAATGGGACTGTGATAGTGCTGCAGGCAATCTGACACTGATATCACCAGTGACACTTATACAGTGATCAGTGATAATACTATAGACTGTTACTGTACTAATGACACTAGCTGGGAAGGGCTTACCATCTCAGGGTAATCAAGGGGTTAAGTGTATGCCTAACAAGTGTTAATGTGTGTATTATGGGCTGCTTTTTTACTAAAAATCCATCTTTTCCTTCTCTCTGCTGTATGCGCTCACCCTGAACCTGGAAACAGGCAACGGCATACAGGTATATCGTTGTGCCAATAGAAGCCGCCCAGCTGCAGTTCAATGCAGGCGGGAGGGTGGTCCTGAAGTGGTTACACTGTAATGGTTTTTGACTCTTTCATAGCAATCAAAGACACCTTTTTCTGTGAGCAATGAATTCTTTTAATATCCAGCAGTAGCTTCTACCCAACGCCTCTTCAGATCTTCCAGGCAGCCCTCCTTTAGTGCAGCTACCTCCAGCAATACACTCCAGCAGGGCAGCTAAAATTTTTGCACCTCCAGCACATGCCCCAGGCTGAGGCAAGACCCAAGAGAGAGAACACTATGCAGACATCCTCTCCAAAAGCCTGATAAATGAAGAAAGAACACACTACAACGGTGCTCTGAAAATAATTTAATCATTACCCCATACATTGGTCTGAACAAGGACCTCAGGGATTGGTGGAGTTGGATAAATATTAAAGACTTAAAGCGGAGCTCCACCCAAAAGGGGAAGTTCTGCTTAAAGATTGGTCCCCCACTCCCCATTAAGGATTGGCACCTTTGAGGGGGCGGGGATGGAGCGGGTACCCAAATTTGACAGGTACCTACTCCCACATGCATTCAGCCACTGAGTGTCAGTATTACAGCCTGTTTAACTAAACAGGCTGTAATACTGACACTCAATGGCTGAATGCATCCTAGCTATGGGAACTCTGCCATATTGAGGCTTTGTTATCTGCCAAACCCAGCTCTGATCAAGCTCTGATCACCCTTCGAAACGCGTTAGTTTTTATCTCCCCTTTGGATGGAATTTGCATGTGACCTGTAACCCTGTGTGGACTATGGTTATTTTATGCCTGTTTTATCACTACTCTTGTGAGTATATGTCTTTAATAAAATGACTCATTGTTTACTGAGGTAATGCGCAAGGCTCTTTCTGTTATCCCCTTCTACAGTTTTATCAAGCTTCCCCAGCTTCATGATATATCTGCACAACCTCTGATCAGCATTGGATAAACATACTGTTTGTTAAATAATCTTCCTCTGGTCTGAGTCCTTGAGTGCAGGAGATAGTTGATGTGTGTGAACCAGCCCACACTGAAGATGGAACACCAGACGGCTTGTGAAACGGGCTGCGGAGGACACACCGCGGGATCATAGGAAAGCTGAGTGGCTGTTTTTTAAAAATCAGCAGCTACAGTTTTCAAAGCTGCTGAATTTTATTTTTTGACAGTGTGAGTGGAACTCCGCTTTAACAAAATATGTGCATAACCACTCAAATATTTAAACCAATAAAGTGCTATATATCATAAATACATACAGTATAGTATGCTGCGCAAACAAGAAACCAAAACCACACAAACAAAAGTCTTTCCAGTTTCACATGCGAATATAGTGCCAGTGCTGAAAAATTATATAATGTCCACTTATGTGCAAATATTTGAATAAAGTCATTGACTCAAAAAGGATTGTGCGTATTATTCACAATTGTGCTCCACATCCACCTCAATGTGCATGTGCTTCTCCCCTCACCCTTTGTGAGTGACACTCACCAGATTTAAATGGCTCCTTATGGTTAATGGGAAGGTCAGAAGCGCTTTAAGAGCTTTCCTTCCTCCCAGAATCCTCCTGCTTGATCCACTGGAAATCTCCTTTGAATTAAAAAGAATCATTTGAGAAATGTTCTGCAGAAACTGATGACCAAGGCAGGGGGGACTGAGAAAAGAGGGGATCTGGATATAACGCATATATATCATGAGGAGGGTAACTGGAGGGAAACTGTATGCAGGAACCTGCATATTCCTAGATGTAAACACTGTTGATAATGAATTACTTATATCTAATGACAGGAAAACTGCTTCCAGGTCATCACATCAGAGCCGTCCAGAAATATGGCAGAGATTTCACGATTGTCCTCAGGTGATAAGCAGTTGAAGTTTCTCCTTAGGGCAACATTACTGAGATGCTGATGTTGGAGGATCAGAGAGATAAAGAATTGGGATGTGTTCCCCTGGTATTGCCAGGAAAGTAGAGAAATCATAGACTGGGAATAATGACAAATACTGGTGTTTCAAAAAGTGGAATTATAGGTATTAATCAATACATGACAGTGAATGGATCCAGTTACCCGACACCATTTCCAGCAACAGAATCAGGGAAAATCTGAATGACTAGGCTGGACAGATATTTTTTTGTGATCTACGTGATTCAATCCACCACCTCCATATCTTCAGTGCAATCTTCACTGAGCCCCTTTATGCTGCATCAGGAAGGGATCAGAGCTCTGGAGCGTCGGGATATGTTTCCTCCTACCAGGACAGAAGGTCAGTCAGAGAATGGATAGAATAACAAATCTTGGTGCTTGGTGGGACAATAAGTATTTAAACATGACAGTAAGTGTATCTTGGTACCTGGCAACATCACCAGTTAGGATATATCTGGAATGCAAGGCCAGGTAAATCTCTCTTTATATATACTCTGTGTCCTCCTCTCCATCACTACCACCTTCACTAAAGCAGGCCATAGACGGGTCGAACATCGGCCAATTTTAAATATAAAAAACGAAAAATCGGTCGTTCGATCGGCCGACGTTACCACCAACGTTAAAAAATTGGCCGATTTTCATCCCGTCTATGGCCGGCATTAACCTCATAACTTCTGTCCCTTGCAGAGATGGGAGCACACCATACAATGTGACAGCCAGGGGCGGACTGACCTTTCTAGCACTCGGGCACTGCCTGAGGGCCCGGGGTCAGTAGGGGGCCCCATGAGATACCCCTGGTCCCTTTTATTGGCTTTTTCATAGGCTTTTTTGGGTGTGGGCGAGGACACAGGGGCCCCATGATCCCCTATTGCTCGGGGGCCCCATGAGTTGTCAGTCTGCCCCTGGTGACAGCAATACATAAGAAGAAGAAGAAGAATTCCAGTCCGCTATTATATTTAATATGAAAAAGTCTTGCAGTTGCAACAAATGCATCCATTTGTATCCAAATAAAAACATTGTAATTTCTCCTTCTCCTTCTTTCATGGTTTGCATACACGTGCAAACCCTGGCTGTGTGTTTGCATTTGTGGATGTGTGCAAGACAACGGGAAATAGGTTTATTTTTTGGGGGGAGATTATTAAATTTTATTTCTGTTTTTACTTTCTTATTTAATTTATTTTAACAAACCACATGTGATAGCATGGGCAGGTGACAGGTACTCTTCATAGAGACATTGGGGGTCTAATAGTTCCAAGCAGAGAGTAATCACGCCGCCTACACTGTGAAAGTGAACAGCGGTTATACAGGCCAGCTGCAGAAATGAGCACAAGCTGATGGCTGAAATGGCACATCCAAGCTTAAAAAATATCAGCAGGAGATGGATTTAATTAGTTTGCCATTTATTTAAAGAGTAACTCTACTTTTGTTGAGGAAAAAAGCCTTCACCTCTGGCCGATCTATGTACATTGCAAGGATTTTAACAAATTTGTTGCAGATTCCTGCCTTTTGTTATTCTGAAGAAAGAGTTGTTTGTCTGGTACATGTGGAAAGTGAATTTAATGGGAGTGGTTTCACAATTATCAATCAGCTGCTATACCTGCAGGACTCTAATGAAGAAAATTGCAGGGTCTGCATCCCTTTAGGTGTAATTTCCTATTGGGAGTATCTCCCCAAAAATGACATTTTTGTTGCAGGGGATACCTGGAATCTGACTTATTGAGAGCAGAAAATCTTCTGGGAAAATCAGTGAGCCAATCACGCAAGCAGGAAATGAAGGTTCTGAGGGGCGTTTTGCACACATTACATAATGCAGCACCGCACCAGCTTGTCCTATGATCCCATAACATAACGCAGCACTGCACCAGCTTGTTCTATGATCCCATAACACAACACAGCCTATCCCCTTAGTCAACTAAGCCATTGGCTCCTGCTGCTGTCAATCCCAGTCAGCAGAGATCGGGGGATGGGGCTGAGCCACATTGTGTGTGTGTCAATAGATGCACACACCCTGGCTCAGGAGTGAGCCCATATGTTTGCCCCCATAGCATTGCTCAGACACAGAAGAGGAGAAGCCAAGATTGCTGGTGGGGGACCCCAAAAGAGGACTATTAGAACTTTATTTGCCAGTGAAAAATTCTGGCCATTGAAATGAATTAATGCCCAAGCACTTGAGGTACCTATCGCTTAGGCGCGTTTAGGTGCATCAGGCATTTTTTCTGCCAAAACACTGCTGCTTTGGAATGCTTTAGCAGTGGATCTTTTGTGTTCTGCGATCAAAGGCCTGTAAATAACTATGTGTGCACAGACACATATGCTAACATTGAGAGGCGTTTATAGGTAGAAAAAACTGTAAGATGCCTCCAGAAGTAGCATTTAAAATGCCCAGTGTGCATAAGACCTAAAGTAAAACTGCAACTGCAGTCTTAGCAAAGGTAGCTGCAAATATTTCCAGAGGTGTATCCAAGTCCGCACCCTGTACAAGTCATCAGAAACAAGTCTGATGAGATTCTCAGAACTGCAAACTTTCACAGTCATTTCCTTATTCCTGATATCAGCCATGGAGTCTGCAGATCTGAGGAAGGAGCTTGAATGTTCCGTCTGCTTGAATGTTTACACAGACCCCGTAATGCTGAGATGTGGACACAACTTCTACCGGGTCTGTATTGATCATGTTCTGGAGACACAGGACGGGTCTGGAGGCTATTCCTGTCCTGAATGTAGACAAGAGTTTCAGGATCAGCCTACCCTGCAGAGAAACATAACTCTGTGTAACATAGTGAAGAATTTCCTGTCTGCTCAGCCAAATCTGGAGGAGTCTGGGGTCTACTGTACTTATTGTTTTAATGCTCCCGTACCTGCTATTAGATCCTGTCTGCTGTTTGAAGCTTCTCTGTGTGAAAATCACCTGAATGTCCACAGTAAGTCACCAGAACACATCTTATGTGACCCCACCACTTCCCTGAGGAACAGAAAATGCTCCATCCATAAGAAGATCCTGGAGTATTACTGCATGGAGGACTCTACCAGTATCTGTGTGTCCTGCTGTCTCATTGGAGAACATAAAGGACATCAAATGGAATCAATGGATGTTGCTTCTGAGGAAAAGAAGAAGAAACTGAGAAATATTCTACAGAAACTGATGTTAAAGAGGGAGGAGACAGAGAAGAGCATTCAGAGTTTGCAGGAACATATGCAAAAAGTACATGAAAAAGCACATCGTGAAGCAGAGAGAATTGCTGCCCTGTTTAATGACCTCAGGAGACAGCTGGAAGACTTGGAGAAAGGAGTCCGGAAAGAGATCTCCAGCCAGGAAGAGATGGTCTCATTATCAGTGTCTGACTTGCTCCATGATCTGGGAACAAAGAAGGATGAGATTTCTAGGAAGATGGTTCACATTGAGGAGCTGTGCAACATGATGGATCCATTGACTGTCCTACAGGAATCAGACACAGGTGACTTGTGTGGTTCTGAGGATGAAGGTAATGAAGACAGAGATGGACACAATAAGTTCCTCCATAATGGAGGGGATCTGGATGCATTCCAGATCTCACACACGTTACACACAGGGTTATCTGATATAATATCAGTTTTATTTGGGGGAATCTATATACCAAAAGCTGTAGATATATTATTAGATGTAAACACAGCTCATCCTCATCTATTTATAACAGACAATGGAAAAACTGCATGTGGACCAGAATATTATGAAGTATATCCACAATCACCAGAGAGATTTCAAAGTTTTCAAGTGTTTAGCAGTCAGAGTTTCTCCTCAGGGCGATATTACTGGGAAGTGGAGGACCTTGGATCAGAATTTTGGAAAGTCGGGGTGTGTTACCCCAGTATAGACAGGAAAGGGCCTCAGTCACTCTTTGGAAGTAATAACAAATCTTGGTGTTTGAGCATGTTTGATGATGAGTGTGCAGTGTCACACGACAGTAAACGGACTGAATTACCTGTCAAGATCTCTGTTAAAAGAATCAGAATATATCTGGATTACGAGGCTGTTCAGCTCTCTTTTTATGCCTTGTGTGACTCAATCCGCCACCTCCACACCTTTACTGCCACCTTAAATGAGCACTTACACATTGCATTGAGTGTGCACGATGGCTGTATACAGATAAGTAGTGGAGAATCAGGCAATTAAAGTGGTTGTAAAGGCTCAAGGTTTTTTACCTTCATGTATTCTATGCATGAAGGTGAAAAAACATTCTCTGTGTAGGATCCCCCCCAGCCCCCCTAAGACCTAAGCCCCCTCCTGATCCAGGCATGTGCACTGTAGTCTCATTGGCTGAGAAAACAGCGACAGCCTGCTGTCAATCTCAGCCAGTGAGCCAATGAGAAAAGAGATGGGGCAGGGCCAAACTGTGGTTCCATGTATGAATGGACATACGGAGCAGCAGCTGGGGAGTACACATGATCAGGTGCCCCCATAACAACTGCTTGCTGTGGGGGCACCTGACAGGAGGGAGGGACCAGAAGCGCTGGCGGGGGACTCGAGAATAGGAAGATCCAAGCTGCTATGTGCAAAATCACTGCACAGAGCAGGTAAGTATAGACATGTTTTTTTAATTTTAATTTTTTTTTTCAATTTAGGCCTTTTGAATCACTTTAGATGTGGGAAATCCACCCATGGACTGGTGACATTTCAGGGTGTTGAATTTGATTTGTTCAAATAAAGTAAGATGAGATAATAATGAAATTGGAAATATTCCTTCTGTTCATGAACCAGCTGTAGCTTTATTTTATTGCTTGTTCGATGAAACTCTTATTTAGTAAAGGTGTCCATAGATGGTTCAAATCTCTTCCTGCTGAATCGGACGAGATTCGAACCATGTATGGGCAGGCTGAATGTATCCAAGTTGATCGATCGATCAACTTGGGTACAGCCAGCCTGCCAGATTTTACATGCAATCAGGGCTTTTTTTCAGCCAGAATGTGGAGTTATGCATTTCCAGCACCTCCAGCACTGAATGTATGTAATCGCAAGGGGTGCTGGAGGATCTATTGTTGCAAAGAGGGGGTCAATTGTTGCTGGGAGGGATCTACTGTTGGTGGAGTGGTCTACTGTTGTTGGCTGCTGGAGGGTCTATTGATGCTGCTTGCTGGAAGATCTATTGTTGCTGACTGGAGTCTATTGTTGCTGGGGTGGATTTATTTTTGCTGGGGGGTATTTTGTTGCTGCGAGGGTCTATTGTTGCTGACTGGAGTCTATTGTTGCTGGGGTGGATTTATTTTTGCTGGGGGGTATTTTGTTGCTGGAAGGGTCTATTGTTGCTTGAGAGATCTATTGTTGAAAGGGGGTGTACTGTTGTTGGCTACAGGGGATCTATTATCATTAACAATTACTTAGCACCACAAAATGATACTTGGTCCTGTACACTCTACAAGGGACGGTACTGGAAGGTGGGCAGAGGGTGGAAGCAAGGGACAATGCTTGGAGGTGGGTAGGGGTAGGGTGACTCAAAAGGGACAGTTCCCGCATGCATGCAACAAAAACCCTGCATGCGTCTATAACAGCCTCTAGCAATAATCACTGTGTTCCCCCCACATGGAGAACACTATAGCTCCACTGGAGTGATTCCCTTGTCAAAACTAACTGTGTTGATGGGGGAATATAGCAAATTTCTTGAAAAAAATTGGCTCCTTCTATGGCCTGCCTAAATGTGTACTCCAGGCAGGGGCGTCCCTAGGGTTGGTGTCACCCTGTGCAATAACACTTGGTGACACCCCCTCTGACGATCCCCGCAGGATGCTTCAGATCTGCGGATTGAGCATAATGGATCGGATTCCAATCCATTATGCTCAATCCGCAGATCTGATCCATCCTGCGGGGATCCTCGGCCTGCTTTACAACTTACTTTTTTGTGGCGCAGATCCGGTGTCACCTGCCTAGGGACGCCACTGACTCCAGGCAATCAGATAGGTTCACAGATTAAATATATTAAAGAGGGCTGCTTTACCCACCAAAGGATTTGTATTTCTGTCCAACCAGTTCCGAGTTTTAGACAGTTCTGTCACACAGTACAGTGTGGCAGGGGAAGGAGATCTGATTTTCCTCTGCTGTAGTTACGTAGCTCTTACAGGTCTTGTCCTTACCCCAGCCTGTGATTGGGGTGTGTATACTTGCAGTCGTGGAGTTTGGAAGGGGAATGCCTCTTATGATTAGCACAGTGACATCTTCCTGGCGGGCTCAATCACATGGGCTACGTGCCCGAGCTCATGCCTACTCTGCAGCTATGACAGTCTCCCTGCTCTTACTTTCTGATCTCTGACAGAAGAGTAAGGGAACTTTTAGGAATGCCCAATAATTTATGACATGAAAACATTATGTGGCAATATTCCTGCATTATCTTTCTAACCCTGCAGAGGTTTCTTGTTTAGATAAAGAGCTGCGCAAACTGGACTAATAGGGCTATATCCCTTAATGTGGACCTCTCAGTAACTTAACTGTGTGAATAAATCCCTCACATTTCTCAATATTCAGCAACAGTATCATTTTTAAGAAAAGCTCCACCTTTTATCATTAAAAAAAACACCCTTGAGTTCCATCCAGTGACTTTGCCTAGACTGAGATAATTTCATCAGACTGCTGCAGGCAGGTAGATGCATTTCCTCAGTCTTCTCTTACCTAGTGATCAGACGGAAACTTTGTAAATTTGTAGTAAATCACAAGGTGAGAGGAAGCAGTAGGGGCTGATCTGTGTGAGATATTTGTGAACACAGTCAAGAACTGAACAGGCACTATGATTTACATGATTGTGTCATCTCTGAGCCAACATCCCAGTCCAGGAAGTAGATGGTGACCCTGCATGATGCTGAAACAAATATGACCTGCCCTTCTGAAGAGAAAATCAGTTAAATGCATTGTTGTGGGCAGTATTGTGATCTGTAATAAATTCCTGAAAGAGTTATACTGGCATATTACTGATTATGCTGCACATGTCTGATGCTAGGTCTGCTTTATCCAATTAGGAGTATAGCTGCAATCACAAAGGGGAAATCCCTCATAAATGCCCGAACTGTCTTTCTCCCTAAGGAAAACTAGAATTGTTGTTGATCAGTTTTATATAACCTCTTTCAAAGTTGAAATATTTTATAATGATTTCAATAAGTTGTATTACATCCTTAGGTTACAGATAAGCATTTCATACTTCAGTGTAGGAAATCCATACTGGCTTTTGGATCCAGTAAACTATTGCACTTGAACTAGGGGCACCCAGTCTGGGGAAGGTGCGGGGTCTCTAAAGCCATAGATGGTTCAAATCTCAGGTGGTTCAGCAGGGACCGGCCAAGATTCGATCCACCTATGGGCAGGCTGATTGTACTGAAGTTGATCCATCGATTGACTTCAGCACAACCAGCCTGTCAGATTTTTTTTAATATGATTACTATCAGTGGCTATAGCTGGCAGCAGGAATTATTGTGTTCTGCCACCATGGAAGGCTCCACAGGATACTGACTATGTTGATGGGGGAATCAAGCAATTTTCCTTCCTTCCACCAAAGAAAATCGTATCATCTATGGCCTGCTTAAGCCTCTTTGTTTAGATTTAAAGCACAAACAGGACAGTTTCACTCATCCATATGTCAAACAGGACAGTTTCATCCATACTTCCATACATCCATACGTAAAATCAATATGTGACTATTTTTTTTCATTGTGACAACAAACAGGATGACACATAACACCTTGATGTATGATCACATGATATATTTTGATTTACAGAACCTTGTTTAAATATAATCTCTTTTTTCATACATTATATGTCTTATTTCATATAGGAATATGACAGTAAATCATGGAGGTTTGTCAATAAATGTAAAATGAATCAATATAATATCATAAGAAACATCTGTGCTGTCTGACATGCTGTACATTTAAACGTTATGCTAACAGCTAGAAATGATTGTTGTTTTTATCCCATGCCCATAATGATGTGAATGTCACCCAATGATGTCATGTACAGTATGTACTCTACTATCATACTGCATCCTTGAGATACTGTATTATAAGGATTATCATACCTTAAAAAGATTGTGGGTAGAAGATGAAGAAACTGTGAATGTGACACAAAATCATGAAATCTGGATGCAGATTCATTAACATGTTCATGCTCTATGATCTAGGACAATGGTCTCCAAACTGCAGCCTGGGGTCGGATGTGGCTCTTTGCTTGCCTTTATCTGGCCCTTGGGGCACTATTTCACTAACTTACACCAATGACGGGGCACCATTCCCTTTACTGACACCATCAAAGGGGCACTATTCTTCCCATTAATACAAACAATGGGGCACTCTTCCTCCCATTACAACCAATGAGGGGGCACTGATCCTGGGGCATTTTTTGCTCCCACTGGCCACAGCCCCCCCCCCCTTCTTCCTGAAACCTGAAGGACAGAAAACTGTCCCTTTGCTTAGAAAGTCTGGAGACCCCTGGCCTAAGAGAAGACTTTGAGATGAAAATATGTTTGTTAGACTTACAGTATCTTACTATGTACACCAAATGCAAACAATGCGGACAATAATGTAGAGCAGGGGTGTCAAATTGGCGGCCCTCCAGCTGTTGCCAAAGTCCCGTGAGGCATTGTAAGATTGACAGTTACAAGCATGACTCCCAAAGGCAGAGGCATGATGGGACTTGTAGTTTCACAACAGCTGGAGGGCCACCAGTTTGACACCCCTGATGTAGAGTGTGATGTCCATTGTGGGTGAGGACTGTAGAGACGCTGCTTAGAGGTGAGACTGAAGGGGTCAAAAGTCCCCAATAGACACTAAAATGCACTATGGGGTGTGGGGGAGTTCACCTACTTTGAAGCAGCAGTGGGTGCCCAAATTCAAATGCTTGGCATGGTGTAAGTTACTTGAGAGAAGAGGGGATAGTGGTCTGCAGGCATCTCTTGGAAATCCAGGTATCTCAACACCAATTCTGCCCCCAAAAAGCATCAACTGGCGGTGCCAGGGTGTATCTGAGGTTGTTGGCTTATCCGGCTGTTTTCATGTCTGCATCTACTGTATGGCTACCTTTACATGAAAAATGTCAGAACAGATGAATTATCGGGCAGGAAGAATCTAAACTCTGCAGGGGCTCAGCTTTGGGTACAGATCTCTGCTGTGCATAGGAAAGTGACTTAGTATCACAGTTAGATACTTGTTTCATGTATGATGAACTTGGATGACATTCAGCTGCAAGAATATATCAAAGCTGATATCCTCATTGTGTTTTATTAGTGTGCTATAGCGACAAGCAGCATTTATAAAGCTGTAAAAAAGCTTGTGCGTTCTTGTGTATCTAGACCTTTGAGTGTTATATCAGACGTGTGTGCGAACCAGTTTATAAGAATTCAGGATGAAGAGTTTTGGCTTAGATCTTATAGAGACGGTTTCACTTGTGTCTATTTCTACATTTGTCTTGTGTTTCGGAAATCGCAGCATGTGTTATTCTCTTCATCTAAACAGCTTTTTTGCCTACAAATCAATGGAAAAAACTAATCTGAAAAGTAACTCAAACACATGCCTTGTGTCCATGAATGCACCTGAAAGCAGCACGTTTTGGGATGGACAGCCACGTACACTGACCCCTAGTCAGGAATGACGCCGAGCATCCAAGTCAAAAAGTTAAAATGTTCTGCAGCTGCGACGTAGGAATCTAGATTGATATTGCAATGGTCTTGGTGTTGGGATACTGTAGATCCAGGATATTTCTGCAGACCACCCAATTTCTCTACCCCCAATTTTAAACACTTGGCTAGGTGTAGGAAAGTAAAATCTGAAGTCATGTTGTTGGAGATAGTCAAAGATTACGATCATGTTACATGAAACTGCTGGAGATCATTGCTATTAAAAGCCCCATTACAAATCATTGCTCCTACTACTGACTGCTAGGGCCCAAGAGCTGCATGGTACGTTTGGGCTGCAAAGAATAGTTTCTTATGATAAATAATTGGCCCGAATCAGACAGACCATCTGGAAACTGCAGGTAATACTGAGATCAGCACAGTGGACCATGTTACATACTGCTATCTTTAAAGTGGTTGTAAAGGATGAAGGTTTTTTACCTTCATGCATTCTATGTATAAAGGTAAAAAACCTTCTGTGTGTTGCTCCCCCCACAGCCCCCCTCATATTCCCCTGAGCCCCCCCTGATCCAGCAATGTGCACGGGTGCTCTGGCTGTCCCAGGTCTCTCTCTCTCTCATTGGCAAAGACACACCAGCAAGAGCCATTGGCTCCTACTGCTGTCAATCACAGCCAGTAAGCCAATGAGCAGAGAGCGGGGGGGGGGGCTTACATAGAGCGGGGGCTCGGAGTGAGCATGCACCACTGCCCCCATAGCAAGTGGCTTGCTATTGGGGTCAATGGTCAATGGGAAGGAGTCAAGACCGCCGGCAGGGGACCAGAGAAGAAGAAGAGGATCAGGGCTGCTCTGTACAAAACCACTGCACAGAGCACGTACATATGACATGTTTGTTATTAAAAAACAAAACAAAAAAAAACAAAACCTTTAATATCACTTAAGTCTATGTAGCTGCCAGAAATGGATTTTTACTCATCAATATGAGGGGCTGCTAGAGGTCATATTATATGTTTACTGTTAAATGTAATGTATTGTGGAAGAGTTGTAATGCAAGTTCTGTGAATTGAGAAGATGGCAGAAGTGGGAGGATGAGTGGGATGCCACTCTGGGCAGTATCCAGTGGCTCTGCGGAGGCACAGCAGGGAAGGTTTTTAGCAGAAGTAGCAGCCTGCAGGTAATGAATCACGCATAACTAATGTGTTTGGTACTGTATCCCCCAAACAAAACATACTAAACTACAGATTTAAATAAAAGGCATTGCAGTAAGCATGCAGGAATAGCCTTGATGGCTCAGCTTTTACCTTATTAGTATACAGCTCCATCATCATGTATCCAGTAGCAGGATTATGAAAAAACCTACCTTCACCGGTGAAGGTTTATCCTCCTGAATGGAGGGGGGGGGGGGGTTGCCAAGTCAGCATCAGGACCATCATTTTACATACAGGGAAAGAGTATGTTCCATTTAGAATCATAGGTCAAATATAAAAATAGAATTTTTTGTGTCAACAAAAAACATGATTTACTGTGCAGCTGGCAATACCATAAAACAATAAAGGCAAATAAACTGACAAACAATATATTAAAAGACTTAATATTAATACAATCTTGAGCTGACACAATGTGTGCAACGTCACAATCTGACTGCATGGATCCCATTCAACAACTTTAATACATAAAGCAGACCATGTCAAGATGACCGACAGCTGGAAACAGATTGCAATATTGGTATAAATAGAAGTTTCATTATTGCTACATTGTAACCAGGACATTTCACTCCGCCTGATTACAAAACAAAGTATATTTATAAAGCAAGCTTGTTGGCAAATGTACCAGCCACCTCATGCTGGACCAAAAATAAATTCAATGAAAAATTACTAAATTATTTATTAAAGTTCACCCATCCCTTCATCCTACGAAAGTAACTTGTAAAGAAGTGAGTTCCAGTATGAGAAGACCAGTGTAGGTCTATGCACATGTAGCCAGGATTATAGTTGCTGCAAACTTTTACTTTTCCTCCTGTTGCTGCTGTATTTTTTTTTTCTGTAGGCTTAACAGAGTTACATTGAGCAGCTGTTTGTGTACAAATGTAGCAGCCATCTTTAAGAAGACCATTAGTTGTACATTCAATAATACAGAAATGCGGTGGCCATATTTAAGCAGACCACTGGGGGTAGCCATTTTGGCAGTTTCTGGTTCCATCTAAAAGAAGAGGAGGAGGAGCAGGACAAGGCAGAGAAGTAAGGAAACACATGGTGAGTAGGTGCAGGAGTGTGTTGGAACTAAGCTACCTGTCTGAAAGATACCCCACCACTGGAGATCACCCTCTCCCTAACCTTGGAATTCCGTTGCTAGAGACAATAACCGAGTGTGCTCAGGACCCTGTCGTGAGTGCATGTGGCTCAAGGACACTTCCAGGACGCCAAGGGACAAACTGCTGTTTGGAGCTTTGACTTGGAAATTCTGAGACTACTCCCTTGGAGGATGTGAGGCATTTGGTGAACACCCTGTATGACTGGACTGACTGGCAGAGCCTCCCCTCCCCTGCTGATGGCTAAACTTATAGCAAACTGAGTCTGTGTGAATGGATAGAGATTCTGGTTGTGAGCGCAGTACTGGTGAAAGTTCAAAATTCAGTAAGATGACTTTCTTAAAGGCCAATGTGCTTATCTCATCTACATTGTACCATTGGTCAGTGGAGATTTGACTGTTTAGCCATTATAATTAGCCTTTTTTCCTCTTGGTAGCAAGCATAGGCTACCCATACAGTAGCATATTGCTAGAAAAGATGATTGCTAGTGCTTTGCTAATATTTCTCCATAAAAATTATATTGTTTTGTTGCTTGTGTGCTCTTTGATATACTTGTCTTTCTGAGATTGTTGCTGTTCAATAAATTGTAAAAATTCCCAAAGTGTGTTAGTAAGTACTGGGTGAGCCAGATGCGTCATCTCCAGTTACACAGAAACATTATATTCAGTGGCATCTCCAGGCATGGAGCTACAAGTGGGGGCTTGTCTGGAATATGCATTTGAGACCAAAAAAAAGAGCGGAGACTGCCTCCTCCAGCCAATTCAATATAATGGACCCAGTCCCTGCTGCCCAGTGGTGTGAAGAACAAAATGGCAGAATTGGGCTCTGTGTGATTATAGGTCTTATAACAGTAACCTGGACAGACAAACAGATCTAGTGAATGGTCTAAACAGCGGTGACTGACCAGAAAACATTCATGGTGGATCTGAGAGTTGATCTGGCAGTCTCTGGAGATTGTCCTCTCCCTAAGTGCATTTAGAATTCCTTTGCTGGAGACAGTAACACTTCAAGGTAGCCAAGCCGCTGTTCAGGGATTTGACTTGGAAATTGTGAGTCTACTCCCTGAGAGGGTGTGAGGCATTCAGTGAAGACCTTATATGACTGGACTGCCTGGTAGAGTGTCCACTCTTGCTGATGATGGCTAAAGTTATACCAATTGCCTTTTCTCAGATTGTTGCTGTTCAAATAAATTGTTAAAATGCCCAAGGCGTGTCGGTAAGTGCTGGGTGAGCCATGTGTGTCAGTTACACAGAGATACTATATTCAGCAGCTTCTCCAGGATTGGCACGACACACATTTCTGTCCATAAGGTCAGTACCAAACATGTATTAGCTCACATGTGCAGACATTTTAAAACACACGTGTTGCACCCTCCTAGGAAGCTAGCAGGAGCTAGACTCCAATTGTTAGGGCTGAATAGCAGCCTGGGAGTAATAGCTATCAGGGATCAATTCATGGTCAGAGCTGAGAGGCTTTGTAGACCAACTGTCTGGAAATTCCCCGTTCTAGACCTTTGGAGAAAGGTCTAGAAGCAGTGGGTGGATCTAAGGAGTGGATGATCTGCACTTTTGAGGGAGCATTGCCAATCCTCAACAGGAGGCTTGGCAAGGGGCCAGGACAACCCTTAAACGTGATTGAGCCTGCTCAGCAGCAGGAGAGTTTGGGTGGAAGAGAGAGAGAAGAATGTGAGGCTGGAGGCAGGAGCCTGTGAGGGGGCCCAGATGGAGAGGGGCTCAGCTGCAGACAGAGGACCTTGGAAGGCCGAAAACTTGGGAGTTCACTGGCCAGCTGTGTGGCAGGGAGAGGATCACCTGTGTGGCAGGAAAGGAGCAGCCCAGCTAGAAGGCCTGGTAGCAGCCACTGACCCACCAGCAGAACAGGAGAGGGACCAAATGAGTAAAGCTGCACCCCCTGGGCCAGTAAGGGGAAAGGAGCACTCTAGTGGGAAACTAGATTTGCTATCTTACCAAATGGGACCATTTCACACTGCAGTGTCAGGCACTGGATCCCATGCCCAGGGATTCACCCAGTACAACTGGATGAGGAGGGGAGTCATCTGGGGTCTGGAGTGGTACTACAGGAGATATTTGTCCTCAGTTGCCATTCTCTTGGTCATCTCATATACCCCTTACCCCATCCAAGTTCTAAATCCCTTAATAAACTTCAAAATGAAGCTCAAATACTGGTTACTGTCTCCTGATGCAAGTCTGAGTGAAGGAAATGCGTGTTTCCTGGCTGTGCAGGACTATAGGGGGACCCAAATCTCTTGCAACTCCTAAGGGGGTAGTGCTACACATGGAGTATATGCTCAGCTCTGGTATCGGCTCCAAACGGCCTATATAGCTGGAGTTTGACATGGGCAGATTGCTCAATGGTCTTCAGCTTGCTCCTGATTCTTCTGTGACCTGACCTGCTACTTCTGTCCTTCCCTGTATGACCCAGCTTTCCATTGACCGGTCTGTGGATTTTTGCCTACCTGTTGTGACCTCGGCCTGTGTGCTGGACTCCACTTTTTATCTTCTGATTTTGTACCATGCTGCCCAGAGCTGCTGTGCTATCGGAGTTTCCTGATTGTCTTTTCATGAGAAAATCATTGCAGTAAGAAGATTATACTGTATACCAACACACACCAAGCTAAAGTAGGTAAGTAGCCATAATTATTACAGTTGCTCTGGCTACCAGAACAATGACACCATCCTAAAATTCATAAAAAGATTATCACCAGCATACTATAATTTTGCAAAGAAATTTAATTTATTTTTAATTTATAGCTGTCACAGATAACCCACACAGGGCCCTTTATCAAACAAATGAGATGCAAGTGATACAAACACATATAAAGGAATATTAAGCAATATAAAATAGCTAAATAAATGGGCATCATAAATAACTCCAACACATGGTTTTGACCCCCATGTATGCCATATGGCCAAAGATGTATGGAAGTTCTCTTCAAATCACTGAACACTAAACCCACATCATAAAAACTACCAATAAATGCTCTATTGCATGCTGGTCATACTCACTCATTCACTATGGGATTCATCAACCTGGTTGATCCTGCTGTTCTCTGTCTCCCCTTCTGCCCATGTCATAAGTGCAGTTGGGGATTTTGCAAAGAAGTGTTGGCAGCTTGTGCACATGCTCAGTTTTCAGTGCTGAGCATTTCCTCCCTATCACATTTGAGTAGCCCATGTGACTATAGAGCCACACATGTGGGCATATACACAGTGGTAAATGGCGTTACACAGCTCATAACTGTCAAAAATCTACCCACACCATGTTATGGCCAAAAAATAATAGAAATTTGATTTCAAATGTATATTTGTATGGCAATTTAAAACAATTTATTCTTATTATTTATTTTTACTTTGTATCCTAAAGACTGTTTTTATTTTTGAACATGTGACCTGCAGCAGGTGACTAGAAGCTCCTCCTGCTTATATTTCCCTGCAGATAGGCTGGGAAGGAGCTGGGTTATGTGACAGCTGTATATCAATTAGGAAAAAAGGTACTGATATGTTTTATTAAATTAAAATAATTACAGTGCCATCATCCACATACAGAAACAAAAGGGACAATGTAAATTAAACAGTGTGTCTTTAGTATCATGTTCAGGTAATTGTACTCTTCCAACCTTGAGGTAAGATTTTCGTGAAGGCTCATCTCTGTTCTAGCATGACTATACTCCTGTGTACAAAGCCATCTCCATAAAGACATGGTTTGATCAGTTTGGTGTGGAGGAATTTGAGTAGCCTGTACATTGCTCTTGCCTCAACCTTTCTGAACACCTTTGGGATGAATTGGAACACCAACTGTGAACCAGACTTTTTCATCCAACATCAATACCTGACCTCTAAAATGGTGTTGCTGTCAAAATCTTTGTAACTCTAGAATTCGAGAAGCAAAATTACATTTTTTCAGAATAGCAACAAAAATCCAGTTGGTCATAAAAAACAATAAGGCCAAAGTGTACCTTCTCATAGAATAGTAGAGATCAGGGGCAGACTGACAACTCATGGGGATCCTGGACAATAGGGGATCATGGGGCCCCTGTGTCCTTGCCCAAACTCAAAAAAAGCCTATGAAAAAGGTACCAGGGGCATATCATGGGGCCCCCTACAGACCCCGGGCCCTCGGGCAGTGCCTGAGTTTCCAAATGGTCAGTCCGCCCCTGGTAGAGATGTTAAAAAATGGATATCAAAATATATACTTCTCCGTGT
The DNA here is from genome assembly GCF_062004578.1 of Staurois parvus. Classification (NCBI taxonomy): domain Eukaryota; kingdom Metazoa; phylum Chordata; class Amphibia; order Anura; family Ranidae; genus Staurois; species Staurois parvus. The sequence goes on from NW_028318265.1 coordinate 3,409,728, forward strand.
CAAGTATGTAAATGCCACAACATGTCAGTTTTAGGAAAACATAATCTTTCACTATGTCAAACTTAGTGATCAATGAAATTTACAGTTTTTGTTTTGCTGTAATTTCTAAGAAATTTCCAACATTTTAGTGTCACCATTTCAGTGAAATTGATTTTTGGTGGTTTTCAATGGGCTTTGACCATTGAATCTTCTGGGCTGTTGTTTTTTGTGTGTTTTTATGTAAATTTTATTTTTTTTTACTTTTTCACAGAGACTGTATACAAGAAAGTATTGATTTTTTTTATTGTTATATGTAAAAAAAAACCAACCAAAATATATTTTCATATTTATATTTTTTACAAATACTCAAAAAATAATGAAAAAAAAAGTATCATGGTATACTATTTTTTCTTATTTTGAAAAGAAAGAAATAAAAAATGAAAAGATGATTAAAGGTTTTCAGAGCCTTTATGAATTAAAATTATGTTATACGGTTTCTCGGATTTTAAACTACTGTATAAAATATGGGTTGCAAAAAAACTGGTCTAGATGTCAAATAGGCCAAAATACAGAATCACAGGAACATTTACCAGTCTCATATCTAAAAAGGTACCTTGAGCCCTCGTTCACACTGGTGCGATTTGTCATGTGATTTGACAGTTCCAAATCGCATGATAAGTTGCACCCCATTGCAGGCAATGGAAACATTTAAATTGCTGTGACTCATGTCGCAGTGACTTTGAAAAAGATTCCTGCAGTACTTTTTCCTGATTTCATTGCAACTTGCATAGACTTCTGTTAAACAAAGTTACAAGACCCAACAAAATTGGAGATGCAAATCGCACTGATCTGCGGCTTTTATATCATGTTGAAATAGTGCAATTTCACATCCGCATCAGTATGAACCAGGGCTGATGGAATATATTTCAAAACAAAGAGATATTGCTGAGTACAGATAACCCAAAGCAACCAGTTGAGTTTAATAAGTAAATACCCATGAAAAAGGGCAATCCTGATTACACTGAAATGGTATCATTTATAGTCTTAGAGTGCCATTTGGTGGACAAGTTAAAGTGGAGTTCCACCTGAAAAAAAATAAAATAAAAGTCAGCAGATACAAAAACTGTAACTGCTGACTTTTAAAATACAGCCACTCACCTGTCCCTCGGTCCAGCGGTGTCCTCACCATGGGTGGTTTCACCGGCCGTCTTCTCTCCCTGGTGCCGACATCTTTAGTGTGGGCTCCTGGCTGTGATAACTTGTGGCTTCACAGCCGGGTGCCTACAGCCCATGCACGAGAAGCGCTTTACTTTGTGAATGGCCCCGTAGTTTTCTGGGACCTGTCACGTGTCCCAGAAGACTACAGGGAGAAAGGGGGAAAGGACAACTTCCGCTTCCAATTGCCTAGGCGATCACAGTGGAAGTGGAAGCGGGTACCTCTCAAATTCGGGTACCCGCTGCCCCAAAGGTGCCAATCCTTAATGGGTAGCAGGGAACAAAGGCTTAAAGCGGAACTTACCCTTTTGTTAATAGTTAATTAGTAATGTTAATCTCCAATCACAGATGTGTAAATGTTCCAAACTACAACCTTTGGGTTGATCAATAGATTAAGGCAATTTTTGGGAAGATAAAAGGGGAAGCTGAGAGAGAGAGAGACGGGATCCACCTCCTTCTCATCAACAGCTCAGTATCACACTACATCAGCTTTCTCCATCCATCTGTAGCCATCATGAGGGTTTGGTTAGCATTCATCTTAAGTCCATATCCATCCATCCAAAGCTATCCATCATCATCTTACTTCTGAGGGTAACTACCAGGTTCTAAAAAGCAGGGAGTAGTCCATACTTTCACAAAATTTTATTGTGCTTAAGAATATCTGCATAGAGCCTTAATTTCAGGGAATGATTTAATGGCCAGCATAATTATATTTAATAATTAATTTTCATGTTGGAGGCACTGCCATACATCGATCAATTAAATTATCAATATCACTTACTTAATTAATTGTTCAAACATCCTGACAAGGATTTTCTTTTAAGCAAATTTGGACCAAGCAGTCAACATGGTAACATTAGAGGTTAATTTTGCAGATATTTTTAAGAAGACAAAAATGGTAATTTTGGCAAATTAACCCGCTGATCCTCTAGTTAAATATGCAGTATATTAGGACATATACCCCCCCCCCCCATTTACACATGCTGTAAGAGAACATCACAAGATGTTCCGTCAGTTCTGGTGAGGGGTCTCAGCTACAGACCTGCTCTTTAAAAATGACCTTTTTATTTCAACCTGCAGCTTTTTTGGTTTTCTAGAATTGATAAAACCTCGAAATGTTGCTTAACCAAAACTCTAGGTGTTTTCCCAGAAGTCCCTACAGAGCTGAAGGTAAAATCAGAAACATCTCCTGCAACAGTTTCGTTTTTTTACTAAAATATTTTCAAAGATTTTCACGGGCCTATAGGAGGTTCCAGGACTACAGCTTTTTTTTATTCCAGTCTTCAGAACTCATAAAGGAAAAAACCTGTAAGAAACCTGTAAGATACCTGCAATGTACTGTATATAGCTCACCTGGAAAGTGATTGTCTTTTTCAAGTTTGTCATGTTTTAATAAACTTTCTTTCTATGATAGAGCTGCGGTGGCAAGTTGGGATAACACTAAACAAAGTATTTCACCTCTGAGCTTTCTATATAGATAATTTGTGACTATTTTTGTACATTATCATTAGTGCCATATTTTCAGAGATGAATGAAGAATTAATTCTCAGCGAGGAAACAGAGACGACTTCCTGCTGGACCGCGGAATGTTCTACCTTGGAAAGAACGTATGAAATGACATAAAAGCGGAACATAAAGAAAATCAATTAGACTCTAATAAGACACAAATTACTGACACATCAGATCTCACCTCTGGCTATAGGCAGAGGAAACTTTCTCTAACTCTTCGTATTATCTGCCTTTTTCTCCAGAGTGACCTGAGCGCCACAACCATTTACTGACACGTCTATTGTACATGGCAATCATTGCACAGATGCATTATGACAAATAAGAGCCTTTCCAAGCGCACTTGTGCCTATATTCTATCATTTTGTCCCATTTCTTTACATTACGGGGATATACATTCCTTGTATTACACTGCAATAGCAGCATTCTGCGTCCCTCTAATTGTATGAAACGAAGGTGGTGTTCGGATAAAAATATGGCTCAGTTTTGTTACCGTGATGGTGCTTCACTTTCTCTTGGAATATAATATCATATTAAAGCTCATCTCCAGACAGAATTTTTTCTTAGTTTTGGATAGGGTTGGGAAAGGTGAGACCCCCATCATGTTTTTATTGCTGAGAGCTGAGGAAAGACAAGAGAGCCACACCAATAATTTTGGAACCCTGTAGTATTTATTTTATCATTCAATGTCAGGGTAACCAGCCAAAGTATTCTGGGGGCAATAAGCACCCCCCTTTATCATGGCTTAGAAAGGAAAGAGAATGGTCTTAAGAAGTTTGTCGAATGATGGCGTAAAATGGTTTTTAGCTCTGTGCGCAGGCTTCAGAAATGATTGATTGCTATCTGTGATCCCATTTGGAAGCTTTCCCCTTACTGTGAGTCCTGAAACTAGGACACAAAATATAGGATAAGGCAGTCACCAGGAGCCTAAACCCTGTCTGAACTCCTGTGCTCTGAATAAGGTTTATGAATATGGAGAATACTGCTTCTTTGCAGCATTATACTCTCATTCATCTTCAAAAAGGGTGTTAAATGTGAAATGCATGCAGTGCCTGGACAAGCTCATCCAGTGCTCTGGACAAAAGATGCTAAACTGCACCCCAAACATCCCCCTTTTCCTGGGTGGGCATATGCAGTGTGGCAAACTAAAACATATGTAGCACTACCCTTGAAGGATCTGCTGTAATTTAACTGGTTCTTTCCCAGAATAGTGCAGAGGCAGCAAGGCACACAGCAACAGTCCACTCACTCCGGCTCATTAAACAGTCTAGGGGATGTATTTTTTTTTTTTGTTTACGATTTTAGAGATAGAGGAACAGAATCTGACTGCGGAGGAGCCAGTAGGTTAGAATAAAAATTTTCAAAAATACCCAAGACTTCCTGAGGTAGAGATGAGATAGCTCCCGAGTTAGTGCGTAATTTATACACGTGTGGGGGGCGCAGAGAGTGATTCAATTTCCTTGCAAACATGGTAGAAGCTGAGTTGCTATGCAATAGGAATGAGGCCTTCGACCAGCGGAGAGCCTTTTCAGTTTTTTGGGAAAGCAGGGCATTCAGTTCCAAGCGCTTTTGGGATAGTAGCTGTTTATTGAGTAGAGATGGATTAGCGACATGGCTTCTATAGTGTGCTTCTAATTCTCGGGTTAGAAGTAGTATTTGCTGTCAACGTTTTCTATTTCTAGATGAAGCCATGGAGATAAGTCAGCCTCGTAGGACCGCCTTGTGGGCTACCCAGAGTGTGGCTGGGGTAATGTCAGGAGTTGAATTAGATTGAAAGTATTCCTGAAGAGATGTAATCACCTCCTGGCGAGAGTCAATATCTGTTAGCATAGAATCATTAAGTCTCCAAGAGAAGGGAGTAGGTGCCAATCCCACAAACGTGATAGATAAAGCCATAATACTGTGATCAGACCAGGGGCTCAAATGAATGCAAGCTATCCTAGAATTAGCTAGTAAAATAGGGGTACAGTAGATCTAGCATAAGAGTCATGTGGATGGGAATAAAATGTGTAATCCATGGCTCCCGTGTTGTGCGCTCTCCAGGTATCCACCAACTGGAGGGCATCTAGTTTCCTAGTAAGGGATTTTGGGAAAGCCTGGGAAGAGTGCGAGGGGGAACTACGATCCAAAAGAGGATTTGCCACCAGATTAAAATCCCCACCCACCAATAGATGGGGGGACAAAAACCTATCCAGAGCACCAAAAAATTTAGAAAAAAAGGTAGCTTGTGCCGAATTCGGTGCATAGACATTAGCAATGGTAAGTTCTCGACCTGAGAGGGTGCCTTTAAGAATGATAAACCTACTGTCCGGATCACGATACACATGTTGAACCTCAAAGGGGAATGAGTTATGCAGAAAGATGGCCACTCCCCTACTCTTGGAAGAATGTAGGGTATAATACCCCTGCCTATAGGATCTATGAAAATATGTCGGGTGTTTTGCGGCTGCAAAATGAGTTTCCTGTAATAAAATGATTTTAGCTCCCAGTCGTTTATATTGAAGAAAGGCTGTTTTGCGCTTATTTGGCGAATTGAAACCCTGGACATTATGCAAAATACATTGAATTACCATAGTAAACAGAGCTTGCTACTATCATCATAAAAGTACACACTGCAAGGATATCCCCTAAAATTATTTGGCTAGACATAGAGATCCGCAGGTCAGAATCAGACAGACGTACAGGTGGCAGTACCAGCCTAGGGGACCCCCAGACCCCAACATGGGGGTCGTGACGTCCACAGACCGACACAATACCATCCTCATGCACTAAAGTTTTGAGAAAAGAGAAAACAAAAAACAATGGAGAGGAGATTGTAATAGCTCCCACAATTGGGAGAGTAACTGAAGAACATGGATCAGGCAGAAAATTTGTCATACCTGATAAAACAAAAAGTTCAAACATTAAGGGGCCAAATGGGCCCAAACCCTGTCTCCCTGAAACACGGAAAAAGGGGCCGCCACCCTTCAGTCGGGCGGCGACACCTCCGGCCATGTCAGGAGGCAGGGTGGGGTAACGTGTCGAAGAGTTGTGAAACCATAAATTAATGGGCGCAATTAGGAGAGTCCGAAGACCCTTGTTATACATTAACTCGTCCAGCTATCAATGCAAGGCACACATAATACTCAGAATTACAAAATTATTACAGCAGTAACCACAGAAATACACATCCTGACAATGTAAGAGATAAAGAGCAAAATTTCTGTGTCCCAATTCTTGATAAAGTCATAAAAGACCATAGACAGGACCAAGGGCTGTCAAACAATAGGCATTAGGCAAGTGAGAATGGACCTGTCAACCCGGATCCTGTCTGACTCTCCGTCTATCCCTCCGTGGAGATGGGGTATGCCAAATGGAAGAGACACGAGGGGTGGAGGGTGGACGTTGAGGTGATGGGGTATCCGCCAGGCCTAATTTAGCCAAGATTGCTCTACCTTCGGAAGGGGATGTAGCCACATATGTGCTCCCATTATGTGGAACTATCAGCTTAAAAGGGAACCCCCACTTGTAACGGATACGAGCTGAGAACAGGGCAGTTGTAATCTCCTTCATCTTTCTACGCCTCTCCAACGTGGCCGGGGAAACATCCGGAAAGATTTGTAAAACCGAGCCTTCAAAGGAGATCGTTGGAGTATTGCGAGCAGCTCTGAGTATTTCTTCTTTGGTCAGAAAATCCTTCATACACAGGACAATATCCCTAGGCGGCTTATCAGTAGGAGGTTTAGGACGCAGGGCTCTATGGATGCGGTCACAGGCAAAAGACCCAGGGTTATGATCCGGAAGGAGTGACTTAAATAATTTGGTTATGGCTAAGGAAAGGTCAGACATAGACTTCGGGATTCCCCTGATTCGCAGATTATTCCTGCGATTGCGATTATCAAGGTCCTCAACCTGCGCCTGCAGTTGTGAAAAGGCTGTTGTAAATGATCATGCTCCCTGGAAAGTTCACCATAGGCCAGGCTAAGTTCATCGTGTTTGGTTTCTAAGCGATCTGTCCTGGAGCCCAGCGTGGCTATTTCCTGAGAGAGAACATTAGTGCTTTTATGCAATTCTGATTGAAATTTGGCGGCTAGTTTGGCGTACATAATTTCCAAGCAGGACTCCAAGTCCCCTTTTGTGAGTTGCTGTGTATTGTCGCTGACCAAGGCCGATAAAGGAGCTGTGGTATCCTGCATGGGATCAGACAGGGATGCTCGTTCCGTAATGACCAGAGACATGCCGCAAATCTCGTGTGCCTTAAGTAGGTATGTTGTGAGGGACTTCTGGACTTGTCCCTTTTTTTTCTTGGTGGACGGCATGCAGGGAGTCTCCTGGGGGTGATCAACTGAAAATTGGATAGTGAGTGGAGATTATAACCCCAGGGGACCTATATTGCCCAAAATAGGTTTAAGGTTGTAGTTTACATGAATGCTGTCAGATCTATCTGCAAAGACGTTATATTGTAAAAATATTTAACAAGCCACGAAAGGGCAGAGAGGACATATATCGCAGCAACCAGCAGAAATATCACACCGGAGCAGGATGATGGCACCAGATCCCAACCCAGGACACGAGAGGGACGGGTGGCAGGCGGGAAGCAGAAGACCTCCAGTACTAAATACAGGGCCCTCCAGGGAGACACCCTCCGGGGCAGTATCAAGGGCCCCAGTATGCCTCTGAGCCCAACAGGGCCCGTGGTAATGGAGGAAGGCAGGCTCTGGGGCTATCAATGTGAGGCCCGCTCCCCAAATCACAGCGGGGAGAGACAATGACCAGCAGCCACCTGTACCCCCTACTCACTGCGACCAGATGGAAGGAGGCCTCCGTCAGATAGGGTAGGCTGCAAATGCCGCCACCACCGCGGGGAGCAGCGATATCCAGTGGCGTCCCTCCTCCAGCCCCAGCAATGCAGAGGGCGCAACGGACATCCTTGGATGACCTCACTCAGTCCGGATGGCACTGCGGGCGCAGATGGAAGGCGCCGGAGCTCCGGCCCACACGGCCGCACCAGGCCGCGGACGTCCGCCGCCACGAAGGGAGGAAATATCGCCCGGAGTCCGCCTCCTAGGTATCGGGGATGACACCAGGGCCCCCCGTTGCCCCGTCGTGATCCGCTGCTGCACGGAGCTCCCGTGCGCCGTTCGGCGCCGGAGCTCCCGATTAAGCGGCCGCTCCGGTCACCATCTTGGACACGCCCCCGGGGATGTATTTTTTATTGCTTGTAGGAACTTGAAACAGTAGGAGGGGATGCAGGATGGTATGGGATACTCTGGGCACCCTGAATAGTAAGGAAGACACACTTCACTAGGCTAGGCTTCTCTGAACAGTCCTTATGCCAGGAGTAAATGGAAGGGCCAGAAGGATTTAGAGATAGATCCCCCCAGTTATGGCACAGTAGGGACCTTGATGAACATGCAGCAAACTCCAGCAATCTGCCTTAGAGGAGCCTGTAAGACTCCTGTTCCATGGCAGCTGTTGGTCTCATTCCAACATCCCGGTTTTGGCTGAGCTGCACTCTCCCTGTCTGACTGTCCACCTTCAGGGTGATTGATGTAGACACAGCATCTGGGTGGAGTACTAACTTGTTTTAAGTCTTCCAAGCCCTTAGTGTCATGCTTGTGATGGTGTTTGTAAAATGCTTCAAAATATCTGTTTAATTGCTTTTTTCCCATGCTTTGACCTTTACCTTTGCCCAATCCCCACCCTGCCAGCTAGTTTAAATTTCCTTTTATCAACCTCTGATTGGACTTTGGACTGCTTATGAACTCAGCCTGCCCTTGACCAGTTTGGGGCTGTATTTCTGCAAATACAGGTGAAACTCGAAAAATTTGAATATTGTGCAAAAGTTCATTTATTTCAGTAATGCAACTTAAAAGGTGAAACTAACATATGAGATAGACTCATTACATGCAAAGCAAGATAGTTCAAGCCGAGATTTGTCATAATTGTGATGATTATGGCTTACAGCTCATGAAAACCCCAAATCCACAATCTCAGAAAATTAGAATATTGTGAAAAGGTGCAATATTCTCGGCTCAAAGTGTCCCACTCTAATCAGCTAATTAAGCAATAACACCTGCAAAGGGTTCCTGAGCATTTAAATGGTTTCTCAGTCTGGTTCAGTAGGAATCACAATCATGGGAAAGACTGCTGACCTGACAGTTGTGCAGAAAACCATCATTGACTCTCTCCATAAGGAGGAAAAGCCTCAAAAGGTAATTGCAAAAGAAGTTGTATGTTCCCAAAGTGCTGTATCAAAGCACATTAATAGAAAGTTATGTGGAAGGGAAAAGTGTGGAAGAAAAAGGTGCACAAGCAGCAGGGATGACCACAGCCTGGAGAGGATTGTCAGGAAAAGGGCATTCAAAAGTGTTGGGGACTTTCACAAGGAGTGGACTGAGGCTGGAGTAAGTGCATCAAGAGCCACCACACACTGACAGATCCTGGACATGGGCTTCAAATGTCTTTTTCCTCTTGTCAATCCGCTCCTGAACAACAAACAACGTCAGAAGCGTCTTACCTGGGCTAAAGAAAAACAGACCTGGTCTGTTGCTCAGTGGTCCAAAGTCCTCTTTTCTGATGAGAGCAACTTTTGCATCTCATTTGGAAACCAAGGACCCAGAGTATGGAGGAAGAATGGAGAGTCACACACTGCAAGATGCTTGAAGTCCAGTGTGAAGTTTCCACAGTCTGTGTTGATTTGGGGAGCCATGTCATCTGCTGGTGTTGGTCCACTGTGCTTCATTAAGTTCAGGGTCAACGCAGCCTTCTACCAGGAGATTTTGGAGCACTTCATGCTTCCTTCCACAGACGAGCTTTATGGGGATGCTGACTTCATTTTCCAGCAGGACTTGGCACCTGCCCACACTGCCAAAAAGCACCAAAACCTGGTTCAATGACCATGGGATTACTGTGCTTGATTGGCCAGCAAACTCGCCTGACCTGAATCCCATAGAGAATCTATGGGGCATTGCCAAGAGAAAGATGAGAGACATGAGACCGAACAATGTAGAAGAGCTGAAGGCCACTATTGAAGCATCCTGGTCTTCCATAACACCTCAGCAGTGCCACAGGCTGATAGCTTCCATGCCACACCGCATTGAGGCAGTAATTGCTGCCAAAGGGGCCCAAACCAAGTACTGAGTACATATGCATGCCTATACTTTTCAGAGGTCCGATATTGTTCTATGTACAATCCTTGTTTTATTGATTGCATGTAATATTCTAATTTTCTGAGACTGTGGATTTGGGGTTTTCATGAGCTGTAAGCCATAATCATCACAATTATGACAAATCACGGCTTGAACTATCTTGCTTTGCATGTAATGAGTCTATTTCATATATTAGTTTTACCTTTTAAGCTGCATTACTGAAATAAATGAACTTTTGCACGATGTTCTAATTGTTCGAGTTTCACCTGTAGAGTTGAAGATTTGGTCAGCATTGAGAAATACAGGCAGATACTTATCTATCATACCATACCATCAGGGAGGTCTGTGATTGGCCCCAAATTTATTCTGCAGCAGGACAATCACCCCACACATACAGCCAATGTCATTAGGTACTGTCTTCAGTATAAAGAAGAACAAAGCATCCTGTAAGTGATGGTTTGGCCCCCACACAGCCCTAATTCCAACATCATGGAGCCTGTCTGGGATTATATGAAGAAGGATTTGAGGCAGCCTACGTCCACAGAAAATCTGTGGTTAGTACTCCAAGATTTTTGGAATAACCTACCTGCCTAGTCCCTTCACAAAGTGTGTGCAAGTGTACCTAGAACAACTAATGCAGTTTTGAAGGCAAAAAGTGGTCACACCAAATATTGATATGATTTGGATTTCTCTTCTGTTTATTTACTTTCCATTTTGTTAATTGATAAAAATAAACTTTGAACACTTCTGTTTCTGAAAGCATTCTTCATTTACAGGCATTTTTTCACACCTCCCTAAAACTTATGCCCAGTAGTGTATGTAAGATATGAGTTCAATAGAGGTACATGCTCTATCCTGCACTAAAATATGGGGTTAATAGTGACATAGTAAGAAATGCCCCAGCATCAGTATGAGGAAAAAATTACCTTTTGGTGTGCTTTGACCATGGGGAATATGTCTGTGACAATATATATTCTGTTATTGATACTCCCTGCGGGCTCCCCTCTCTTCCTTCTGCTGCGTTTGGGATACATTGGTATTTGGGAAGCAAGCATCCAATGCACTATGTTTTGGAAAAAATGTCCCTATGTCTGTTGTGTCCCTGGAAGTAAAAAAAGTCTCAGCATTGGTGGTGTCACTAGAAGGAAAAAATATCCCTGTATTGGTGGTGTCACTGGAAGGACAAAAAGGCCTATCATTAGTGGTATCATTGGAAGGATATATGTCCCTGCGTTAGTGGTGTCACTTGAAGGAAAAAGGTCCTTGTCTCAGTGGTGTCACTGGAAGGAAAAATGCCCCTACATCAGTGGTGTTACAGGAAGGAAAAATGTCCCTGTATTGGTGATGTCAATCTGAGGAGGACTGATTTGGCAGTGCTATAAATACAGGAGGGGAGATGGGTGCGTGGGGCCTCTGTGGGGTGCATTTAACTAATGGGCACCTGTGTAGTTCTGAGGGCCAATTTACACCAGTGTTATCCCTTTGAAGAGCAATCTGCGGTGGACTACTGTTCAGAGTACGTTTGACAAGCAGTGAGGAGGTGTTATGTTGTTTTTCCTAAAAACTGACTGCAACAGAGCTTTAGAAGGGACAATGAAAGAGGGAGTGGTATATTAAAGGAATTCCCTTGACTTCCCTGATTGACCCTTAGCTGCGGGTCCTGTGATGAGGTGATGAAAGGTTAATGCTGTGGACCTAGTATACATAGGGAAGTGGTCCCAACTCTGTGGTGATCCCCAGGAGGAACAGAGGTGTAAAGGGAAGATGGCTTAAAAGAGAGATGTGCTTACACCCGTCACTGAAATGCTACAGAATGTCTTGCATAAACAGAATGGCTAGCCTTACATGTGGCACTCTGTGCTGAAGAGCTCTGTTAGTACGTCAAATGTGCTAGGTCAATAGAAAGCTACAGTAAAAAGTGTGGAAGATGCATTTTATGCGTCCACATCCCTTTATTCATGAATATTAGGCCTATGGCTGGGAATGTTGAGAGTGGGCCTCAAGCCAGGAGTATGACACAAAATGGCAGACAGTTTCTCTTAGTTTTGGGTGGTTGTCCTATCCGATAAGAAGCATGGTGGAAACTGTACAATTTGGCAACACCTGCCCAATTGTAGTTCCTCTTACAAATCTCTCTACAAATGAATGACTGGAAGAAGCCCAATAGACTCGGCACAAGTCGGAAGAGTTTCCAGCAGCAGCTGTGCAGTTCCCCGTGGGCCACGTGGCATAGATCTGCCAGGAATGCGGACAGGCAGGGAGTAATTTAAATGATAACTTTAGGAGCTTAAGTAAAGTTATCTAAAGGTAAGACAACATGGTAAAGCCCTGAAGATATCAACTTCCATATTTGCTTTACTGGATCTGGTAGAAACACACACTTCAGCTGTCTTGAGTTTGAGTTTCAGCTGTGCTACTGTGACTTTAGGGAGAAAAAGGCGTTCTTCAAGTAAGCCTGTTCTTAATATACATATATATATATATATATATATATATATATATATACACACACACACACACACTCACCTGCCACTTTATTATTAGGTACACCTGGTCAATTGCTTGGTATCACAAATTACTAATCGGCAAATCACATGGCAGCAACTCAATGCATTTAGGCATCTAGACGTAAAGACGACTTGCTGAAGTTCAAACTGAGGATCAGAATGGGAAAAAAGGGGATTTAAATGACTTTGAACGTGGCATAGTTGTTGGTGCCAGATGGGCTGGTCTGAGTATTTCAGAAACTACTGATCTACTGGGATTTTCATGCACAACTATTTCTAGGGTTTACAGAGAATGGTCCAAAAAGAGAGCGGCAGTTGTGTGGACAAAAACGCCTTGTTGATGTAAAACACCTTGACCAAGAACACTTTATTTTTTTATGATGCTTCCAGGACATTATGGCCCATACATGTTGAGACAAGAGGTTGGTTAGTACTGTGGGGGAGGGAGTAGTTACATAGTACAATTAGGATTCCTATTGATGGTATGGGAAGCTGAGTCCCTCTGGCCCATGAAGATGTCAGCCCTGGAGAAGAGTCTGAATTTACTGTGTGGATAGAGGCCTCTAGAGTAAAGTGTGCCCCTGTTGTTCTGTATGGTGCAAAGTGAACCTGCCTCATGGAACTTGGTTTCTAACCACTTTCATGTTAAAAGTGTAGAAAGGTTTGAGAACCCTTGCAGAATTCCGAAGCTTAGACGAACCTGCGAAAAATGTGATGTTCTTTGTGTGGTGGTTCCTACTACCCCCGTTATTACCTCCACCTATAAGCTGGAGATTGTACTGAGAGATTTTTATATTGTTCTGTGAGTGGCACATTTAGGCATGAAATCCTTCCTTTTCATAGAACAGAGGCAACCAGTCAGAAAATAAACTAGCTATTGAAAGCATACCCCATAATCTGCATAAAGATTTTTCCGAGATTCTAATCCTCCCCAAAAAAAATCTAAATATAATAAATTAATTTAGGTGTCCATTCTATGTGCTAGTCAGTGGAACTGGACCCAGAGAATATTGTGCTGGTGGAGGTCAGTGTCCAGCTGTCCATCTTTATAAACAGCAAAGTTTGTTTGAAGCTGTTTGAAGGATGACATGTTGCAGCTACAAGGTTGTGCAGTTTTAAGACATCTCTGGATTGCTCACTGTCCCCTTCAGCTTATCTGTTCATCAGCTGCTGATGAGATACAATTCTCCAGCTACTGACCCTGAGGACTCTTCTTACAAAGTTGCCCTAACGCAGCACAGTGGTCAGCATGTCACCCTAACACAAAGTGACACCACAGACGAGGGTGACGTGTGACATCTTGCTGGACACAACCTGATTCTTCACCCCAAACGTACATCTTCGAGGCAGACTGAGAAATTAATTTATAGCCTCATTAATGACACAGAGGTGAAATTCGCAAGAAGAAATAACAACTTTTGACAGCTAAATATTGCGGCTTTCCGATAATTAACAGCAGGGAGTTTCTAGAGGAAAAAGTTTATGCAAATATAGTTTAAGAAGAAACAAATGTGGATTATATGGGTGGACTCTGGAAGCTCATATCATGGAGCTATGTTTGTTCTGAAAACAACGAGTGCTCTCGTAGGTAACCTGTGTGCTACAGTCAAGTGAACTGATTCCATTCCAAGTTATTATTTTAACATTATCAAGAAAGTAATTCTTTAGTGCGATCACGCACAAATTAAAGTATGTTATGTTAAGGTAGACCATTCATTAGAAATTGGGTGGCAATCCATCACAATGGATGAAAAATGCACATGACCCTTTTTTAGCAACACAGCGTGCCACAACACATGTTTCATTTGCATAATGTGAATGAGCCCTTTATGTGTCTTTAACATGTTTGGTCTTACATAATTTCATTTCAAGATTTGCAGATTCTCCCTGTACTGCTGCCCATTAGAAAAGAATTTCATAAAGTTTTGACTAGCCCCTAATGGAACGATGGTTGAGACATGAAATTTAAAGTACCTACAGACATAAGACAAGGGCCGACATTTTAATTTGAATCAGGTGCCCTCAGTCACACCAAGGTTAATTTACTAAATATTCAAAGGCACCTCGGATGCAATTAGATTGTGTATCCGTGTGTGCAATCAAACAAATACATATGGTGTGGTCCTAAGTTATCATGTTGAACATCCATATAAGAAAGTTTCATGCCTCCTGTTTACATTAAGTGCACCTCAAAACCTCAGTCACTTTTGAGTGACTATGCCAAGTGTTGGGTAGGTGCAGTGGCAATAATCGTACAGAGGCTCGGTGTATTGAAGAACTTGCAAACAGTACAACAGCGCGGCAGGGGGCTCACATGACCAGGAACTTACTGTCAATGCAGCAGATAGTCAAACAGAAGACACCGCTTGCCAAGGGAGGTGGAATGCCAATCCGGTCAAACTCAAGAGGAAGCTTTGGAAGTGCAGACGTAGGCCATGCTCTTTCTCCAGAAACCCCTTCTCCCACTACTTTTGTCCCTGACAGGTGGGTATACTCTCCCTACATTAGCCACTTTGCAAATTTGCACCAAAACCTGGGGGCAGGGTCACATGGATGCAGCATAGCCAACCAAGACACTGATCCAGCAAACCAAGCAAAAACCTTTCCCCTGACTGCCCCTCCAGCTGCAGTACTGTTCTGGACGAGAGACACCTATAGTGAAGAAAATAGACTGCACCTGCCTACAGGGCAAGAAGTGATGACAATTCTCATCAAGTGTACATGGGGAACAACATTTCTAACTATTTCTTACTCTAAACAAAACTAAATAAAAAAAGTTCTGGCTTTAGATATACTATAGATATACTTAAACCAGATGGTGTCTGCAATCCAGCTACTATTGTTCTGATACCTAGTACCCTGAGAGTCTATTGTTCCTGGTGAGAACTAGGAATGCACACTTGAAGATCCTGCGAAATTCAACACTTCTGGAAGCACTGATGTTTCCCTGCCAAACTCTTTGGTTCCTCTCGGCAGCCCTATGTCACTACAGTCAAGATGGAGATAGGACAGAGCAATGTTTTGTAGATCTTTAGAGAGGTCAGCAATGTAATAATCAGCAGAACAGATCAATGTGTATTTGTCAGGAGGGAGATGGGACAGAACAATGTTCTGCAGATCTGTAGAGAGAAAAGGAGTAGAATAATGTGTGCAACAGGGGCAGACTGACAACTCATAGGGCCCCCGGGCAATAGGGGATCATGGGGCCCCTGTGTCCTTGCCCAAACTCAAAAAAGCCTATGAAAAAGGTACCGGGGGCATCTCATGGGGCCCCCTACTGACCCCAGGCCCTCAGGCAGTGCCCGAGTTTCCAAATGGTCAGTCCGCCCCTGGTGTGCAATAAATCTAAATGTATCTGTTAGGAGATAGATGACATGCAGGAACTTTCTGAAGATCTCTAAAGAGGTCAATGATAAAGTAATCTGCAGAATATATCAATCTGTATCTATCAAGAGGGAAAAGGAATGTTCTGCAGATCCCTAGAGGGGAGAGTAACAGAAAGATCTGCAGAATAAATCGCAATGCATCTGTCAGGAAATAGATGGGAAAGAGCAATGTTCCGCAGATCTCTAGAGAAGTTGGTGATGTAATACTCAGCAGAATATATCAGTATTTATATAAACCTGTTGTAAGAATGATTGGACAGAATAATGCTCTGAAGATCTGTAGAGAGGCCAGTGATGGAATAGTCTGCAAGATATACCAATCTGTATCTATCAGGGTGCAGATAGGACATAGCATTGTTCTGCAAATATCAAGAGCTGTAAGTGTTGGAATAATCTGCAGACTACAGTATATCAATATGTATCAGGAGGGAAATTATATGAAGTGATGTGATGCAACTCTCTAGAGGTCAGTGGTGAAATAATTTGTAGAATATATCAATATGGCTGTGTTGGGGGAATGTGGCAGAGCAATGCTCTGCAGATTTATGGTATAGTTCCAGCAATCTTTTAAACAGACATGTGCAGGTTGGAAAATTTTGTTTATTTCATTTTCAGATGCATTTGTTAATTGACCCAATTCCTTTTCAGAATTAGTTCTGTATCTTTGGTGTTCTGTTTTTTTCATTTGGAATAGCCTGGTTGTAAAGGAGCGGGCGGCCGCCACATCCTTAACAATCATGACTTATCTGCTGTCAGCAGGATTCCCCGCTGTCAACAGAATGTAAACAAAAGAAGTCCTGTTTGAAAATTAAAAAAAGAAAAAACAAACAGCATGGGCCCCCCCTTCTCCTCCCCAATCCATAGTGGACCCTTCAGATCTGGTATGGATTTTGAGGCAAACCCCATGCCAAAATCTCTTTTTAAATGGCATGGGGTTCCCCCCAAAATCCATCCAAAAGGTCCTGGTTGGGATTGTGGAGACTCCCACATCCTTTATAAAATTTTGTTTTTAACTGACACTTGTTTTGATCACATTCTGTCACCAGCAGGGAATCTTGCTGACAGACGATGAGTCATAGTTGTTAAGGACACAGTGGCCGTCTGCTCCTTAACAACGGGGTCTTCTCAATGAATCCGAATGATGCAAATTAATTTTGTTATAACCTTTTTTAGATTTGTTCAGATTAATTACAATGTCCATTTGGAAATTCAGATAAAATAACATTTTTGTCTGAGAAATGAATCTGAACGAACCGAATTGCACATGTGTACTATTAAATTGCTGCATAGTAATGAGTAGGATCCGTAGTCTGATCTGTGTGTTCTGAAGTTCATTTTAAACTTGGCTGAACATTTCAAGATTGCAGTAGCTACATTGTTAAAAAAAGGTACTGAATATACATTTTTGTTTATTGTGTATTTTAAATACTAAATATTGTTTTTGTATCTGTTTTCACCAGTTATTCCAGTCATTGTTAATCATCCAATCTTTTATTTCTGCTCTTGTCCAACGGTTTGCAGACTATTATCTCCTGTCCCGATCAGTTCCCTCAGTGGCTATCCCTGGTTCAGGGACCGTCAGCGAGAAGAATGAATGGGACAATTCACAACACAGCACGTGGTTGCAGAGGTTAAACCCAAACACATGAATAAGTGAGGTTGGAAGCGCAGGGAACAGCTGGCCCTGAAGAGAGGCTCCATTGGATGCCATAAGGAAAAAATTAAATAAGTGACGGGCGAGCGTGCTGTGTGGGTGACAGGAGCTCTAATCAGGAAGTCAGGGCCTGACTGACAACATGAAAGGCAGACTGACATGAAAAATGGAAACAGAATGAACAGCACAGAAATGGGGGCACGCCGGGTCAGCACGCTGACAAAAATAATCAAACGCGACAGCCCGTAATCCAGCCGTCCGAGCTTTGGCACTGGAACGCAGCATCGAACACACATCCAAAAAACAAGCGTCCGCCAGATAACAAAGATGCTGAATAAAATCAGAAGAAGTCGTTTAGCGAGACCCAGAAAACGCGCCACTTTCCAACAAACTTCGCTCCTACGGCACAGCGGTACTACTCAGGAGGAAATTGACGCCTTGTTTTTGTTTTCACAGCTACCGGTGTTTTTCTTATGTGAAAGAGATTGTTACGGTGTCACACTGTTTTAGTTTTCAGCAGTAAATGCACGTCACCGTCTTTGCCACCCGGCGGGGCTCTTCCGCAGAACACAGTTGCGGAAGGTAACCCTCTGATCAGGTCAGCGTCAAAGATTTTAAAGGTAGAATTATTCATTTCTCACAGAAATCATTGTCAGTGTTTTTGTGTTTAATATTTCTTTGCTGTAACAAAACAGTTTGAAATTAACTACACTACTATGTTTCAGTGAATTGCCCTTGTATCTCCTTTAAAGTCATTCTCCTTTAAAGCACAACTCCAGCCAAAAATAACAAGAAACAAATACATAGCTTAATAAAAGATAAAATAAAGTTGCAAATTATCACTTTCAATCTGAAGAGTTCCCTGCAGTACTTCTTTTATACTACTAGATGTCCTTAGTCCAATGTCCACCATCATTTAACACACTTCCTCTGAGCCCTGACCTCACAAATGGTCAAACATTCCCATAGACACACTCCTAAACCTTGTGGACAGCCTTCCCAGAACAGTTGAAGGTGTTATAGCTGCAAAGGGCGGGCCAACTCAATATTGAACCCTACGGACTAAGGCTGGGGTGCCATAAAAGTTCATGTGCATGTAAAGGCAGGCCAACCAATACTTTTGGCAATATAGTGTACTTAGTATACACAAGTGCAACTCTGCTATAGCATACAATGCATAGATGGGGTTCCTCCATGCTTCCTCGTGTGTTTCTTTGGCAATAGTGCAGGTGTCCCTTTGCCATGCATTGTGGTGCATTGACAGCCCATCCAAAAGACTGAGCTGCCTTAACACAACGTGCATTAATGCCTAATAATTTGAACATACACTTACATAGGTGTGCAGGGGCCCATAGTGTCCCAAGGACAATGAGTCCCCTCTATCAGGGTTTAGAAATTCTGATAAAAATTAGGATGGTCCCAGGATTGAAGATTTGACAAAATCAGCTGGTGAAGCCGACATAACCTGAAAATGTGAATATTTTGTTAATCCCCTTAAAATCAACCCAATATTCACCAGTATTTCTGAGCCCTGATGAAGGGAGCCCATTAGAATCAAAAAAATGTGTTGGATTATCCTTTTATGATCTTAGATTAAATCAATTGTGGACTTTCAGAAATAGATTTAGCAATTCTATTTTTTGTGTATTTCTTAGGAACAGAGATGTGACAGAAATTTTGATCCTTACCCAACTCATTCCAAACTTAAAAAAAATGTTGGGCCAAAAGTGTTATGTTTTACATTATTTCTAAAAGTACTAAAAATGTACCCCTTATAAATACAAAAGCATTTGTACATCATATTTGGTGTCCAAATTGTTTTCCTTGACTACTGTTCTTACTATGTCAACATCTGATCTGGCAGGGAAGTTACTGTTCACATCCAAGACCTGCCTATTTACCTTTTGCTTTTTATAACCGTGGGATTATTTTTTCATTTATCTTAAAGAGGAGCTCCACCCAAAAGGGGAAGTTACGCATTAAGCCTTTATCCCCCGCTCTCCATTAAGGATTGGCACCTTTGGGGAGTGGGTACATGAACTTGACAGGTACCAGCCCCCCACCTCCGCTGTGATCGTCTAGGCGATCAGAAGCGGAAGTTGTCCTCCCCCCTCCCTCCCCGTAGTCTTCTAGGACACATGACAGGTCCCAGAAAACTACGGGGCCATTCACAATGCACAGTGCTTCTCGCGCATGCGCAATGGGCACCTGTCTGTGAAGCCGCAAGCTGTCACAGCCAGGTGCCCACACTGAAGATGCTGGTGCCAGGGAGAGAAGACAGCCGGTGAACCCAGCAGTGGTGAGGACACTGCTGGATCGAGGGACAGGTAAGTATATGTACTTTAAAAGTCAGCAGCTACAGTATTTGTAGCTGCTGACTTTTATTTTTTTTTCTCAGGTGGAACTCCACTTTAATCTACATTACCTTATTTTGTACTGCCTCTGAACTACATTATATTTTGTACTGCTCTGTCTTGTAATCCTGTTCAGAAATAAAGAATTACAAAAACAAAACAGTACAAACATGAAAAAGATGAAAACAAATTAATCAAAATGAAGAATAAATACTGTTTAAGGGTCCATGCACATGGCCCTATGGAAATATGGCAACTATTATGCAGAATCTTGCTGGCAGAAGATGGCACCATGATACTGTGTAAAAAGTGCCCTATAGGATGTATTCATGTACATTGTGGCATTGTTTACATGCATATAAATGTTCAGTGTTAATGCAGCCTATTGGCTGCTAGGACTCTATTATCTATTTTCTCTTAGTATCCTCAGTTACTAGGATGCAGACAACTATTGCCTCCTAGTGTCCTTAGTTGCTAGGATGCTGTTAGCTATTGCCTCGTTGTGTCTTCAGTTGCTAGGATGCTGGCAGCTATTGTCTCCTACTATCATCAGTTGCTAGGATGATGGCAGCTATTGCCTTCTAGTGTCCTTATTTGCAAGGATGCTGGTAACTATTTCCTCCTAGTGTCCTCAGTTGTTAGGATGCTGGCAGCTATTGCCATCTAGTATCCTCAGTTGCTAGGATGCTGGCAGTTATTGCCTCCTAGTGTCCTCTGTTGCAAGGATGCAGGCAGCTATTGCCTCCTTGTGTCCTCAGTTGCTAGGATGATGGTAGCTATTGCCTTCTAGTATCCTCATTTGCTAGGATACTGGCAGATATTGCCTCCTAGTGTCCTCAGCTGCAGGGATGCAGGCAGTTATTGCCGCCTAGTGTACTCTGTTGCAAGGATGTACACAGCTATGGCCTCCTAGTGTCCTCAGTTGATAGGATGCAGACAGCTATTGCCTCATAGTGTTCTAAGTTGCTAGGATGCTGGCAGCTATTGCCTCCTAGTTTGGGGGTTCCTCAGTTGCAAAGATGCAGGCAGCTATTGCTTCTTGGTGTTCCCCATTGCTGCAAGGATGCAGGCAGCTATTGCTTCCAAGTGCCCTCAGTTGATAGGATGCAAGAGTTATTGCTTTCTAGTGTCCTCAGTTGCAAGGATGCATGCGACTATTGCAGCCTAGCATCCTCTATTTCTAAGCCATAGGCTTCTCTTGTACTTACCTTATTTTGTACTGCCTCTGAACTACATTATATTTTGTACTGCTCTGTCTTGTAATCCTGTTGAGAAATAAAGAATTACAAAAACAAAACAGTACAAACATGAAAAAGATGAAAAATATGAAAACAAATTAATCAAAATGAAAAATAAATACTGTTTAAGGGTCCATGCACATGGCCCTATGGAAATATTGCAACTATTATGCAGAATCTTGCTGGCAGAAGATGGCACCATGATACTGTGTAAAAAGTGCCCTATAGGATGTATTCATGTACATTTTGACAATGTTTACATGCATATAAATGTGCAGTGTTAATGCAGCCTATTGGCTGCTAGGACTCTATTATCTATTTTCTCCTAGTATCTTCAGTTGGTAGGATGCTGTTAGCTATTGCCTTCTAGTGTCCTTAGTTGCTAGGATGCTGGTAGCTATTGCCTCCTAGTATCTTCAGTTGCTAGGATGCTGGCAGCTATTGTCTCCTAGTGTCCTCAGTTGCTAGGATGATGGTAGCTATTGCCTGCTAGTGTGCTCAGTTGCTAGGATGCTGGCAACTATTGCCTCCTTGCGTCCTCAGGTGCTAGGATGCTGGTAGCTATTGCCTCATGTCCTCAGTTGCTAGGATGCAGACAACTATTGCCTCCTAGTGGCCTTAGTTTCTAGGATGCTGGTAGCTATTGCCTCGTTGTGTGTTCAGTTGCTAGGATGCTGGCAGCTATTGTCTCCTAGTATCCTCAGTTACTAGGATGCAGACAACTATTGCCTCCTAGTGTCCTTAGTTGCTAGGATGCTGTTAGCTATTGCCTCGTTGTGTCTACAGTTGCTTGGATGCTGGCAGCTATTGTCTCCTATTATCATCAGTTGCTAGAATGCTGGCAGCTATTGCCTTCTAGTGTCCTTATTTGCAAGGATGCTTGTAGCAATTTCCACCTAGTGTCCTCAGTTGCTAGGATGCTGGCATCTATTGCCTTCTATATCCTCAGTTGCTAGGATGCTGGCAGTTATTGCCTCCTAGTGTCCTCTGTTGCAAGGATGCAGGCAGCTATTGCCTCCTAGTGTCCTCAGTTGCTAGGATGATGGTAGCTATTGCCTTCTAGTATCCTCATTTGCTAGGATACTGGCAGATATTGTATCCTAGTGTCCTCAGCTGCAGGGATGCAGGCAGTTATTGCCGCCTAGTGTACTCTGTTGCGAGGATGTACGCAGCTATGGCCTCCTACTGTCCTCAGTTGATAGGATACAGCTTGCCTCATAGTGTTCTAAGTTTCTAGGATGCTGGCAGCTATTGCCTCCTAGTTTGGGGGTTCCTCAGTTGCAAAGATTCAGGCAGCTATTGCCTCTTGGTGTTCCCCATTGCTGCAAGGATGCAGGCAGCTATTGCTTCCTAGTGCCCTCAGTTGATAGGATGCAAGAATTATTGCTTTCTAGTGTCCTCAGGTGCTAGGATGCATGCGACTATTACAGCCTAGCATCCTCTATTTCTAAGCCATAGGCTTCTCTTGTACTTCAAAAAAGTATGTCACCCCCCTCCCCCGAATGCATGGTGGTAACCACCACAGACAAGATGGGCTGACACTTCATCTTCAGGACAATTTACTTAGACATAGTGGGATATAACAACAGATGGGCACCAGTCACGTTTAGGTGAAACACAAAAGGTACTTTTTTTTACTCACAGTCCTTGGAGGGGAGGGTTACAGTTGCAGATGCTCAGTTAAGGCAGAACTTTGGTCGCAGCACAGCAAAAGGACGTTTAAATCAAGACCAACACTCCTGAGTTAAAATTCTTTAGCAGATATCACCAGTAGCAACAGCATCCTTCTTCTCTAGGAGGGTCAACCAGTCTCAATGGGACTCTATCCCGTGTTTAGAGAAAGACTGCTCCAAATCCATTTGCTTTTCAAGCCCAAACTCCAGGCCTAGTCACCTTCAGACCCCTTTAAGCAAACTGGCCTAAAGAAGCAGTTCCAGCATATACACCCACCCCGGGACAGAGCCTGACTGGATGACAGCTTACATCAGCCATCCCAAGATATTTATACCCTTTTCCATAATGCACCACTGGCACAGGAAACTCCTAGTGGTTGGCTGGGAAAAGATATGAATATTAATAATCCATACCTACTGTGTGATCTCTCACTAATAGCAGAGTTGGCAGTGCCACCTACTGACAGAAGGGAGAACTGACAGCCACACTGGATTTAGGGGAAGCTGAACAAACCACAGACTACAAACACTGGCCCTGGCTGACTGGAACCATGTGGAACTAAATTAAGACACTCTTGCTTAAGGCAGGGTGGCTACTAGTACATTTGCACTGTATGAAGACAGTAGGACGAAAGATTATGCAGATTGTTTCCTTTTTTTTTGCATCTGAATGCAGTGCACGTTTACTGATCTTTGCGCAGCTGTGGGCATGGGTTCACATAAAACCAATGAACCTTCATTCGGATCTCTAAAGAAAAAGTTTACAAATAAAAATGCTGCATTTTTCATGGCTGTGTTCATGAGCCCTAAAGTGGTGAAAATAAGGCCCCTTTCACACGAGTGGGCTGGGGTCGGTAAAAACAGGCAGCCACCCACCTAAAGGCTAAACAACAGCCAGGGAAAGCTGCTCACCTGCTGCAGGTGCAATGCTTTACATTGCCACCACAGTAAATTTGAAGTGGTAGTAAAGTAAAAATTTTACTTTACCCTATAGGTAAGACTATAAAAAGTCCTACCTGCAGGTGCCTTTGAAATTACTTGAACCTGCGACATTTAGTGAATACTGGCATCTGCTTAAGACGATGACATAATTCACGCATGCAGAGTACTGTGTGCATGCACGGACACAGAGTGTGCTGTGGATTCAGAGAGTGCCATGCCGCTGTGGCAACGCCATGATATCATTGTGGCCAGAGTATGTGAAACTGGAAGGGAGACCAGACCTCGACTACTGTAACTCACTCCTCATTGGCCTACCTCACCGCAGGCTATCCCCACTTCAGTCTTTTATGAATGCTGCTGCCAGACTCATCCACCTTACTAACCACTCCGTATCCACCACCCCTCTCTGCCAATCCCTCCACTGGCTTCCAATTGCCCAACGGATAAAATTCAAAACGCTAACACTGACTTATAAAGCCGTTCATAACACTGCCCCTAATTACATCACCGATCTTGTCTCCAAATATCACCCAAACCGTAATCTATCACAATACCTCCTACTCTCCAGCTCCCTTGTCTCCTCCTCCCATGCTTGTCTCCAGGACTTCTCCAGGGCTTCCCCATCCTCTGGAACTCCCTACCTCAATCCATCAGACTATCGCCTACTCTGCTCAGTTTTAGGTACACTCTGAAAACCTATCTTTTCAGGGAAGCCTACCCCACCCTCAGCTAATACTGAAATCCTCTACTCTTCCTACCACTCCATCCACCACAGTTATTACCTCTTGTACCACTATCCCCTCCCTCCCGGATTGTAGGCTCCAAGGAGCAGGGCCCTCGAATCCCTCTTGTATTGAATTGTATTGTTACTGTACTGTCTCCCACCATAATGTAAAACGCTGAGCAAACTGTTGGCGCTATATAAATACTGTATAATAATTAAGATGGATGCGCTTGCAGCAGTGACGGAGCTCCACTGGAGGTCTCCATTGCCGAGGTAAGTCTGTCCTAATGTGCTAGTATGCAGTGCAAGTAAGTGCCCGGATAAGGTCATCCAGCACCCAGGGCAAAGATATCAAACTACACCCCCATCCCGTTCACGATGTGCAAGCTTCGGGGATCCTACACCCAGTAGTCACTTGCTTTTCAAAATTATTGCCGATGTCACTACTCCTGTTAGCCTTGCAACAGAAGGAAGGCGCCCCCATCCCTACAGCGGTGTTAATTTTGTCGACTAAAATATTTTCCTCAATGAAATTAACACTGTTTTAATCGACTAACATACAACTAAAACAATTCAGATGACTAAGATACATTCAAAACTAATATGACATTTTAATCAAAAATTATGACTAAAACTAAATCGAAATGTTATTTATTCAAAATATTATTAGCTCTTGCCATAGAGCCCTTGACAGTTTTACTATGACACAGTGAGGGGGTTGTGTGATTCCATTATGGCCTTTTTCAAGAAAAGCTAACGCTTTACGCAGATGACATGCTGCTCGTCCTTGGTGATACTGGTGCCTCGTTAAGGCACCAAATTAGATTGGCTGTCAGTACTTCAGGATTGATCAATTTTCAGATATATACCATAGTTTTTTTTTAACTCTATAACTTTCCTACAGACTAAATAATACATCCTAATTTGGGTTATTTTCATCAAAAACATGTAGTAGAATACATTTTGGCCTAAATTTATGAAGAACAATTATTTATTTGCAA
The DNA here is from genome assembly GCF_062004578.1 of Staurois parvus. Taxonomy (NCBI): domain Eukaryota; kingdom Metazoa; phylum Chordata; class Amphibia; order Anura; family Ranidae; genus Staurois; species Staurois parvus. Next base: position 3,435,037 of record NW_028318265.1, read on the forward strand.
ACTTTTATACCAGAAACAAAGAAAAATGTGGGTTTTTTTTCAAAATTTGTGGTCTTTTTTTGTTAATTTAGCAAAAAATAAAAACCCCAGCGGTGATTAAATACCACCAAAAGAAAGCTCTAGTTGTGTGAAGAAAATGATAAAATTCTAGTCTGGGTACAATGTTGTATGACTGCGCAATTGTCATTCAAAGTGTGAGAGCGCTAAAACCTGAAAAATGGCCTGGGCAGGAAAGGGGTAAAAGTGCCCGGTATGGAAGCGGTTAACTAAACCCATTAGATTTCAGTTGACTAAAATAAGACTAAAACTAAAACAATTCAGATGACTAAAATACGACTGAAACTAAAACAATTCAGATGACTAAAATACGACTGAAACTAAAACAATTCAGATGACTAAAATACGACTAAAACTGAAATGTCATATTAGTCAAAAGTCTATGACTAAACTTAAATTGAAATTTGATGTCAAAATTAACCTTTCCCTACAGTAAACCCCTATGCCCAGGGCAGATGGACCTCCCGCCCGCCCCTTGTCCCAGCCCTGATTATAACATTGACCTGCAGGGGAACATTTTTTTTTGAAGCTTACTACTGTTTTAACACAACATGCCAATTGACAAGTAGCACCATCTGTCAAACTCAGCCACTCAAGCCAATGGGCTGTGCTGCAACTGGAAGTCAACCGCAACAGCAGATTGTTTACAACTGTTATCTGCAGCATTGAATTGACCTTCTGCACTCTGCACTGTATGTCGTGAAGTTATAAAATGCTCCAACGGGTTACATTCAGATGGTGGCACATCAGTAGCCAGGGGTGGCCGCTGAATGTGTAAGCAGAGTGGCATTTGTGTGGTTACATTGTGGCATTGTGCATCCAGGGTCCGTGTTTCTGCTGAGTATTGTCCACATACAAACTGGCCACAGCTAATCGAGCAGTTTTGTATGAGCATAGCACAGAATTTTTCTATGTCTAGAGGCACCTTTTAGTAGCCTCTGAACGCAGCAAACTATGTGCTCCTGGCCACCCGTGTCAATGTATCCTTATAATGACTTAGTCAGGGGCGGACAGACAACTCATGGGGCCCCCGGGCAATAGGGGATCATGGGGCCCCTGTGTCCTTGCCCAAACTCAAAAAAGCCTATGAAAAAGGTACCAGGGGCATCTCATGGGGCCCCCTATTGACCCCGGGCCCTCAGGCAGTGCCCGAGTTTCCAAATGGTCAGTCCGCCCCTGGACTTAGTATAACTGTGTGAGAGAAGATTGTAATCGGAGAGTTGGCTTTGCTTAGCCTGCCCATCCATCAACCCCTTCCCTGCTCCTTTCAAAACTAAAGTAAAAAAAAAGTGCAGAATTACATACTTTTACTAATCCAGTTTATTTGCACTTTGGAAATGACCTCTAACATTCTTTAAATGTCCAAACGCAGACAGCTGCTTGCGAATATTACAAGGATAAAAGCGTCATTACTTTCCAGAGAAGAGCCAGAAAAAAAAATCCTTCAATGCATTTCAAAAAATTCACTTCAATGTGATCAGAATGGAAGGGACTCGCTGAGGCGTGCACGTCATAAATCCTGTGAGGGGCAAGTTTAATAAATATCAAGTATTTTATTTTTATTATATTATAGAGATTCTGGCAGATTCTGATGGTAATAAATCAAAGCTAGTGGAAGAATTGGCGGCCGGGCCTAAAACTTCGATCAATTATTGTTCATTTTGCATCCAGGACGGAGCTGTTAAGCAAACCACCTGCTTAAGAAGCTTTGAAACGCTGCCATGCCCTTAAACAACAGCAAGCAAGAGTCGGGACTTGGCAATCATTCCTGCACCACGCTGTGCCGAGGATGGGTGCCGAGAAGGTGAAGACGCAAGAAGATTAGGCAGACTATTGATTTCTGTTTGCCAATGTGCGATTTAAACTTGGCATAATCACCATCCAGTATTGGCTCAACTGTGTTCAAGTACCTATTCAAGATCTTCCAGATTCTTTTCAGGAGTTTAGGATCTATATGGGCCATAATGGGATCTTCTGCAGAATATATCAATATGGATCTGTCAGGGGAGAGATGAGACAAAGCAATGTTCTATAGATCCCTAGTGAGGATATTGATGGAACAATTTGCAGAATATTTTAATGTGTATCTAGTGTATCTATCAGCGGATAGATGGGATGGAGCAATGTTCTGCAGATCTCTAGGGAGGTCAGTGATAGAACAATTTGCAGAATATTTCAATATGTGTCTGTCAGGGGAGAGATGGGATGATGCAATGTTCTGCAGATCTCTAGGGAGGTCAGTGATAGAACAATTTGCAGAATATTTCAATATGTGTTCAGGGGAGAGATGGGATGGAGCAATGTTCTGCAGGTCTCTAAGGAGGTCAGTGATGGAACAATTTGCAGACGTTTTCAATTTGTATCTGTCAAGGAATAGATGGGATGATGCAATGTTCTGCGGGTCTCTAGGGAGGTCAGTGATGGAACAATTTGCAGAATTTTTCAATATGCATATAAATACATAGGGGATAGATGGGATGGAGCAATGTTCTACGAGCTCTAGAGGGGTCAGTAATGGAATTCTTTAGGTTTTTTCTTTTTTGTCTTTCATGTATAGATATATCTGTCCCTCCACTGGCACTAGGTGTTCTGTTGGTGACCTGTTTCCAGTTTCTCAGATACAAGCTGAAAAGCCCCAACACTGGACAGACCTTTCTGGGAATTTTTTTATTTGCAGCTTGTGCTGGTTGCACGTCGGCTCCATTAAGAGGGCATCACACTACATATTCTCAGGTCTTGAGATTCCCATTTTTTTTGTTTCCCACTCAGACTGTCCCAAGATGATAGAAGACATTCCATGATTGTGCCAGTCAGCTTGGCAGGGCACCAACTCTATTTTAGCCTGTTTTGGACCAGGCAAACAATCTGATGGAATTCTCCTGTCTCAGGCCATAAACATTAGTATCACATTGTAGAAGTTGTTTGTCACTGGGGAATACGTCTGTGAGATCCAGAAAGACCTCCTTACAAGGTCATTATCAACATTCCTGTCCCTTCTTATCTCTCTGGAGGTCCATAGTTGGAGTGATGTCATTATCGGGTACAATCGTCTAACACAATGACATCACTTTATCACAGTAATGATAGGATCAAGCATTCTTTAGGATTTATTGTGTGATATTCTTTTGTAATAGAGAAATATTTCTGTATACTCCAGACTCCTATCTTGGAACATTCTTTAGAACTATGCAGCGTCCCCCTGACTCCCCTGAAGACAGATATAGTACCTCCAAAGGACACACAGCAAGCTAGCACTTACCCAAGGACTGAGTCAATGGCTATAAAGGGGAGATTAGAACAGAAATTGGGCGCCAGTCACTTTAGTTCTTTCTTAAAACTTTAATGTTGAAGGTGGAAGGAGAGGGTTAGGGGTTTCAGATACCACGCAGATAACTTACAGACTCCTTTGATCCAGAACAAAGCTTCACAATGTCAAAAACTTAAAGCTGACCCAGCAACATTGCTAGCACGTTTTCAGCGTTGAGTGTGTCCCCCAAGCGAGTCACCAGGTCCTTCTGAGAGACCAGCGTTCATCATGGCTCTCCAGCAAGGAGCCCCCCCTGGATCTTCTCACCTTGGCTCAGCTTCCTCCAGGACGGCCTCAGGACCACTTGAAAGCAGGTAGGCCCAGTCAGGCTCTCCAGCAGCACCTCCTCAGGCCTCAGCCTTAGGCAAGAGAGCGAGCACATGCCCGTCCACATATATTTATATCCCCTCCAAACATGCACCACTGACCATGAACCTCTTACTGGTCTGTCTGCAAGAAATATAAATATTCATAACTCAAGCTAATTGTGCAATCTCATACTATGACCTGGGGTATCAGTGACACCTACTGGAACAGTGGGAAATGCACAACCCAACTAAGATTAGGGGAAAGCTAGATAAAAAAAAAGTACAATCAGTCTTTAGCCCCAATTTAGGACCAGGGGGCTACAGCTATATTGGATTCTAATTGTAGATTACTTTATTGTAATATGTCATCCTTCATTGTGAACCTATGGATCCCAGGCAAGCTGTACAAACATTTCTGATTCTGAATTTGTTCACAGTTCTGATCTCTGGCCTTTAAAGCCTATTCACAAAACAACTCCAAACACATTGGTAACACACTATATACTGTGAGTGTATTGTAATACAAAGTTAATTAAACCCCAACACACATCTACAGAGTGCTGCAACTCACCTCAGGTATAGCATACCGCAAAGCACAAATATACATACTCTGTGCATTACTCTCAAAATCAAAAGTCAGGCAGGACTTCTGACAACTCTTCACTTTGAGGAGTTAGTATCAGCACTCTGCAATAGGTAGCTGTCTGGGTGCTCTCCGTAATCCAGAACATTGAAACCTGGCATTAACTTGACCTGCAAAGAGAATATGTTCAAACCAAGCCCCACAGAAGAACAATTACTCTTTGAGTGAAAGCAGTGGTTTCTCTGCAGAGGTCCAACACGCCCGCTGCTGGGTTGGAGCCGGAGCTTTGTTAAATCGGCAAGTACTGTGACCTTTGCTAATTGCAGTGCTATAAGCCTGATTCTGAAGGGGATGTGTTAGACTCTGCAGAGAGACCACTGCTTCCTCACAGAGTCTCTACATCATGCTGACGGGACAGGCTTTTCTACTCAGGTTACAGCTTCTTTCTAAATAATAAGAAAATAAATGAATGTATTTAGCTGATTTAAATGGAAAGTTCAATTAGGTTGTAGGACGAGTTCACACCACATGCAGTCCAATGCATTTATTTTCTGCATCAAAAAAACATGGATATAAGGTTATATGGTTTCCAATGACATAATTCACAGCATTGCAGTCACATCCAGTCCCAGAAAAAAATAGATTATGCTGCATTTTTTTTGCAATGAACTGTACTGGAATGCGGTAAAATGCATCAGAAAACACACCAGAATGCAAACGTCCTTATTTAAGGTGAATAGGAAAAATGCACTGGAATGCATCAAAAACACAACGGAAATCATATGTCCTTATTTAAAGTGAAGAAACGCATCACAAAAACGCATCAAAATAGCTCCGGAACACATACAAAAATTAGTAAAAAACGCACATGCAGAGACAGATCCGGAATGCATCTGGACTGTGTTTCTATAGTGTGAACCAGCCCTTAAAGTGTAACTAAACGGAATGAAAAATTGTGAACAAGCAATTATTGCAGAAGAGACATGCTTACAGTCTTCTTTTGAATGCACACTGAGCAGAGATAGCACACTTCAGCTGTGCAAGAATGATGGACTCCTGTGCACATGAGATGACATCATTCCCTGACTGGCCAATCAAGAGGCCATAAACTGAAAGTAGCTCAGGAGATGACAGCAGCAGGTGAGAGATTTACCTGCCACATCACTAGAATGAGGTTAGTATTGCTTTGAGTTTAGTTCAAAGTTTCAGTGGGGTAAATCGCTGGATTGTCATTAAACCTGGACATTTGGGCAGCACAGTGGCTAAATGGTTAGCACTTCCACCTGGCAGTACTAGGGTCATTGGTTCAAATCCCAGCCATGGCACCACCTGCCTGGAGTTTGCATGTTCTCCCTGTGCTTGTGTGGGTTTCCTTTGCCTACTCTGGTTTCCTCCCACACTCCAAAGACATGCTGGTAGGTTAATTGGATCCTGTCTAAATTGGCCCTAGTATGTGTGTGTATGTAGGTTAGGGACCTTAGATTGTACACTCCTTGAGGGTTAGGGACTGATGTGAATGTACAATATATATGTAAAGCGTTGTGTAAATTGACGGTGTTATATAAGTACCTGAAATAAATAAATTTGCATTGATTTTCATCTTGAAGAACACCTAAAAGCAAAACATTTTTACTTATTTTGGATGGAGTAAGGGAGGGTTATAACCTCTGTCAATTTTATTTTTTTCATCTGTGTCCCCTTGGGGAGATTTCCCTTCCTGTCCCACAGTCAAAACAGAAAGTGAAAGGAAGTCCCTCGAAAGTGATGAAATCTCTGGTTGTCACCAGGGTCATCAGTACTAGCAAGGTTTCCCTCCTGTTCCATTACTGTGCTGTTGACAACACAAACTCTGGGATTTTCTTTGACTTCTCTTTCACACCTGGCAGGTGTTCTAATCCCTCTCCACTCTATCCGTTTTAAAAAATTGCCTTTAGTTATACTTTTAGGCACCGTTCAGACTGTGCATAACGGGAACAAGCGTTCCCACTAGCGATTTTTCTCGTGTTCCATGTGTCGTGCATAGCGCAGTCAATTCACTTCATAGGGCTGTCGTATGTGCGTTTGTAGACTAAAAGAAGCTCTTACTTATTTTTGGGCTGCGATCTTTGAAGGCGCATTTTGCAGCAATTTCTGCACAATTCTGTCGCAGATGAATGGCACCCAAACACACGTCAAGCGTTTTACTGCAATTTGGAATTGCCGCGATTCCCCCAGCAATTCAAAATGACCAAGTGTGAATGGGGCCCAAGTCCTGCGTGCTCCCAGGTTCAGTGCTCTAAACTATGGTTACTTTATTGACAATAAACATCCCTCTCTGCTCTCCATCTCTCTCTCTCTCCCCCCTTCTCCCGCCATCTCTCTCCTCCATCTTCATCTCTCTCTCTGCTTTCCCTCTTTCTGTCTGCTCTCCTCTGTGTCTCTCTGCTCTTTCCCCTCACTCTCCACTCTCTCCCAGTCATTCTTAATGGCACTCCCATGCATCTAAAAATGAAGTGCATTTTCAGGTGTGGGAACCGTCAGGAATTGAATGCTGGAAACACACTAACATGGATTCCAGCACGAGCAAAAAAAGTTTCATTACTTGGATAGGTACATTATCTACTGTATATCAGTGATGGGTAA